>NC_134576.1:127352026-127652026 GCF_050947875.1 Dermacentor variabilis
GGCCCACTCTACCAGAAATAAGGCTTAAGAGAACTTCTTGCTGGGCAATTTGGTATTGGCTAATTATACATTGTTTTAAAGCGCCAAAAAGAAAAGAATACAGAATTAGCTACGCGCGTACTCGCACATGCAGTCACTTTGGCACGTCAGTCAGGGATCGGTCAGGAATGTGGCGGTGCGAGCGAAGAAAATTCCTGCACCTTCACACAAAGTTCGATCTCACTATTCAAAACGGCGATTACACGAACCTGAAGCCCTACTCGAAGCCCTACTCTCTACTTCCCTGCTGAAGCAGCAGGGAAGTAGATAGCACGAACGTCTTTCGATTTCTCTGTCGAAACCGTAGCGGGCTATAGAAAACGATAGGCATAACTTTAGGAAAGTGGCGGGGTTGATCCGGGTGTGTATGCAGTATACTAGTTGCGAAAGAGAGGAAGTGATGGTGTTGGTACAGACCGTGTAAGGCGTGGAAGCACTAACCGATGGTCTATTAGACTTTCAGAAGGAGTGCTAATAGAAGCACTCGAGGACGGCAGAAAACGATGAGGCGCGACGACATTTATGTAATTTGCAGGCGTAAGGTGGGGTCAACTGGCGCAAGACAGAGGTAACTGAAGATTTCTGGTATAGGCCTTGGTCGTCCTGTGAGCATAATATAGCACGATGATGAAGATGATCATCATCATCGTCATGCTCTAGCAAGCACGCGCGAATAGTGAGCGAGAAATGCTTCCTAATAAAGGGAAAATCAGACATCCACCCGTTCGTAGCATTTGCTACAAAGGAAACCATTGCTACAGGGAAATTGCTACTAACGGGTGGATGTATGATTTTCCCTTCATTAATTGCTTCTCTCCACCTTGCGGGTTTCGGCAGAACTACTACGTCAGAAATGCTTCCTACAGGCACAGGCACTCAAGTTCGTTCAGGAGAAGAGTCAGAAGTCCCGAGCCCAATCACTTACGGCCACGTGGCACAAGCCGGAGTCGTTTTAGTTGCCACAGTGTTTTGCTGCTGCGCACGAGGTTTAGGGTTCAATCCCCAAGCGTGGCGACTGTCGCATTCAAATTGAAGCGTCGTAGAGAAACACGTCTACACGAAGGTCGAGGCGCCCGTCGAAGAACGTTCACGTCCTCCAATCATGGTTATATTGCGCTCAGTTTTACAAACACGATATTAAGGAAGGACAGGACGTGGACGGACGAAGCGCAAACTACCAACTGTTTGATACTGTTAAAGAACGCGCTTATATACAAGGAGATATGGTGCGGGGGGGGGGGGGGGGGCTACATATAAAAAGATATGACAAGGTGACGACATGCGATTATAGTTTGGGTCAGGCATACATCCTTCACATGCACCCGTTCGCCCTGGCAAACTCGACCTCAGCTTTGATAAGCGCGATGGACGGAGTGCTTACGCACGTCTCTTTTTCTTTAGCTATCGCAAGCGCCTCCCATATTTCTCGCTCCGTTTTTGTTTTTGATGTTCCGATGACTGTGGTGCTTTCTATTAGCGGGGAGCATTTGCACTGTTTGCAATGTGCGGCCAAGTTGCTAGGTGCTGTCAGAAGCTGGCACGTGTATTTGTGCTCCCGTAACCTATCGTTTAGACAACGTCCAGTTTGCCCAATGTATACTTTCCCGCAGTCTAGTGAGATACTTTCCCGCAGTCTAGACTGCGGGAAAGTATACATTGGGCAAACTGGACGTTGTCTAAACGATAGGTTACGGGAGCACAAATACACGTGCCAGCTTCTGACAGCACCTAGCAACTTGGCCGCACATTGCAAACAGTGCAAATGCTCCCCGCTAATAGAAAGCACCACAGTCATCGGAACATCAAAAACAAAAACGGAGCGAGAAATATGGGAGGCGCTTGCGATAGCTAAAGAAAAAGAGACGTGCGTAAGCACTCCGTCCATCGCGCTTATCAAAGCTGAGGTCGAGTTTGCCAGGGCGAACGGGTGCATGTGAAGGATGTATGCCTGACCCAAACTATAATCACATGTCGTCACCTTGTCATATCTTTCTATATGTAGCCCCCCCACCCCCCGCACCATATCTCCTTGTATATAAGCGCGTTCTTTAACAGTATCAAACAGTTGGTAGTTTGCGCTTCGTCCGTCCACGTCCTGTCCTTCCTTAATATCGTGTTTGTAAAAGCAATATAACCATGAACGTTCACCAACTAGCCCCCTTCATTGCTTTACTAAACGTCCTCCAAAGCTCACCTGTAAGTCGTCCGGTACTGATGCGCACACAATCGAAATGGCTCTGGGACGGAAGAAAAAGCGAGGAGTATGCCAATAATCGAGTGGTGAATAAAATGTCGTAGCATATCGTTCGCTATGCGGGACGAGCACACTGTACTCGGCTTTACACTGATTTTGCAAGACCATTCGGATGTGTGCGGGCCCGAACTTTGGTTTACAAAGAATTCGTGGGGAATCCACAGTTCAGGCTGATAGAAAGATAGAAAGAGAAAGAGGGAGGTAATGCGAGAAAGGCAAGGACGTTAAACAGGCCGATCTCGGTTGGCTACCCTACGTTGGCGAAGGAGGAGTGAAATACGAGAACAATCAGAACAGTTTAGACCAGGCACAAGCATCCGTTGTTCAGTCTATCACACGCGATGATGTAAGTAAGCGGACCTCAAGAGGTGTCCTCGTAAGAGAGACAGTTGCGGCGTTGCACTTTTGTTTTAATTTTTCCCTACTAGAGTAATATTCCCTGAAGAAACGCAGCAACGATCTTGTGACCTTGAGCCCTTGCAGACGCACTAAGTCACGGCCCCGGGATCTTGTGTTCTATAAAAGTGTCCGTCATTTACTTTTCCTGAATCAGTTCGAAAGACATGCATGCGGGTCTTCATATGATGAGCACTAACGCAATAGGTGCACTAGAGTTGCGCGAGATGAACCCACATTTGAAGTTACGACCCAAAACCGGTATTGCTCGACGTGAAGATATACTTTATACTTGGTCGCCTGAGAATAAATGTTGCTGCTGCGAACGCGTATTCATTCATTGACAATGGGGAAAGGAGGACAGTGGCAATTTTTACACGTGTGGCGTACCAGGTTGGGTAGCCACTTAAGGGAAGAAGGTGATCAGCCATCTGAATCAAAAATATTCAGCAGCTTGCCGCCACCATTGAAACGTGAAGCCTAGCATTACTAAAGCAACGCGGCTGCGTGGGCGGCAGTTGCTGATGGTACCTTAGATGTAGGCCTCTACTGAAATATTGTTAAGCAACAAAATCAGGCAAAGTACGAATTTCAATTGAACTGTTAACACTAAACCAAACTACAGTTTTTGTTGTTGTTGTTGTTATTATTATTATTATTATTATTATTATTATTATTATTATTATTATTATTATTATTATTATTATTATTATTATTATTATTATTATTATTATTATTATTATTATTCATTGCGTGACGTGATTTCGGACGGCTCTTCTAGCAAGCAACAAGCTGCGCTGTACTTAAAAGTGCTTTATTGTTTCGTTGTGTATTCTCAATCATTGCATAATCTCGTCATTACCTGCCTTAGAGCAACCAAAAATAATACACATGTGTCAGTGAATACAAAAAACAAACTGACTTCTCAAGCGTGCGGTAAGAAAAAAGAAAGAACGCGTGATGTCTGCAGACACATTTTAATATCGCGTTATTAATTCAACCAGCTGTCAAGTCTGCCAAAGAGGCAGCGTGATAAACAGCTTTAGACTAATACAATGGCAGTCACACGTCCGCGAAAGTCTCTCTTATACCAAAAGGAAAGAAAATATGGAAAGAAGAGAGCCAGAACAAGCAGACTTGCGGTAACGTTTTCTTTGACGTTTCTTAATTCTTTCCACAAGTTGCATGCAGAAAGCCACGTGTCCACTTTCTTCCTCGATTTCTTTTTAGCTTCCTCTACTCCTCGAATGAATACGAGTTCTCATAACTTTGCTTTCTGTCACAGCGGGGCGCCGCTTCGAAATGCCGTGCTACATTTCTTCCGTCCATTTTCCTTTGTGCACAGTACTAAGCCTAACTCTTACGGAAACCACAATGCAGCCCATGCACTTATGCTCTGTTCTTTTACTTTGCTGCAAAATATTGAGAATACAGGCGGACAGGAAGTCTGAGGAGAAAGCAGCTTTATTCCAACACAGACAAAGCCGGTTCCTTCCATGAACAAAGAGCTTCACGTCACGACAAATATATATATATATATATATATATATATATATATATATATATATATATATATATATATATATATATATATGATAGGCTTCTGCAGAAATGCGTCTGCTTTCTCACCTTGATTTTTTCTTATTGTAACTTTGTAAGCTTTAGACTTTCAGCATCCTTCTGGCGAAGTGCTCACTCTGCATTTTGAATCTGTATACCCCACCTCAACAAATCCATGTAGTACCGCGAACGCTATGGAACGCGTCAGCATTACAAAAAAAGAAAAGAGAGAGAGAGAGAGAAAGAGATCAGAATAGCGGCTCGTCCAATGTTCAATATTGATCGTAATCCGAGCCAACTAAATGGAGAAAGACAAAGAACATCTTGGAAGCTTCGTCAGGGAAAGACTAGTGGCACGCACTAGACGATCCATCCTTCTCGCGCTCCCTCAAACACTAAGCCGGCTTCTCCAATTAGCAGGCACGATCCCCAACGTCCGATACACTGCACCGAATTAGAGAGATTGAGTCTAACGTTCGTGAACATGTGGTAGAGACATTTGCAGTATCTTCCTACTTTGCTCTGGAGTCTCGAACCGTGGGGAAGTTTGGTTTTACGGCTTTACAAGCTTCATTATTGCTTCGTGGCCTCGCGTTTGGTGTTTTTTGGGGCCTCCGGCTAAGTTCTAACTTCCTATTTCATTTTTTTTTTCCTTTTTTTCGCAACTGGCTTTTGTAATGGCAAAGAAGGTTCCTTCGGCGTATGATCGCAGCCTTGCTAGTTCTTGTCTTATACCCAATTTTTGCTGATGTCTGTCGCTGTGAGACAGACAGACAGACAGACACACACACACACACAGACAAGACAGACAGACAAGACAGACACACACACACAAGACAGGCACACAGACAGACAGACAAACACACACAGACAGACAGGCAGATAGACACACACACACACAGACAGACAGACAAGACACACAGACAAGACAGACAGACAGGCACAGACAAGACACACAGACAGAAAGACAGACTAACACACAGACAATCCAGACAAGACAGACAGAAAGACACACACACACACACAGACAAGACAGACAGACAGACAAGAGAGACAGACAGACAGGCACAGACAAGACTGACAGACAGACAAGACAGACAGACTAACAGACAGACAATCCAGACAAGACAAACAAAGACAGACACACACACAAGACAGGCACACAGACAGACAGACAGACACACACACACAGACAAGACAAGACAGACACACAAAAACACAGACAAACAGGCAGATAGACACACACACACACACAGAGAGAGAGAGACAGACAGACAGACAGACAGACAGACAGACAGACAGACAGACAGACAGACAGACGGACAGATAGACAGACAAGACACACAGACAAGACAGACACACAGGCACAGACAAGACACACAGACAAGACAGACAGACAGACTAACAGACAGACAATCCAGACAAGACAAACAGACAAGACAGACAGACAGACAGACAGACAGACAGACAGACAGACAGACAGACAGACAGACGGACAGACGGACAGATAGACAGACAAGACACACAGACAAGACAGACACACAGGCACAGACAAGACACACAGACAAGACAGACAGACAGACAGACAGACAGACAGACAGACAGACAGACAGACAGACAGACTAACAGACAGACAATCCAGACAAGACAAACAGACAAGACAGACACACACACAAGAGAGGCAGACAGACAGACAGACAGACACACACACACACACACACACACACACACAGAGACAAGACAAGACAGACACACACACACACAGACAGACAAGACAAGACAGACAGACACACACAGAGAGACAGACAGACAGACAGACAGACAGACAGACACACAGACAGACAGGAACGCGAGAGACAATGGAGAAATAGATTACTTTAGACACATTCTTCAATGCGCGGTCGTTTGCACTGTATGCGTATTACACTAATTCTAAAAAGTTGCCATGCGGCAAATTAGATGTCTGAATGGAAACGTCCGGGCGCTCATCATAGGAAAAAAAAACAGCAGTGCCGTGTAGAACTTATTATTCATAAGCCAGCGTCTATAACTCACAATTTGATGAATTAACGAAACAACAAGTCGATCAATCAATTATCTTTGTTGATAAAACGGAAAATGTAAAGCAATTTAATGTTATGCTGAGGATTACATTACGAAGTAAGACGATGGAAGGTGGACATCACGGTTCAAGCAAATTTAACGCAAAATTCCATCGCAACAGTTGTTTAAGCAAGACTTTGCATAAAGCATGGGAGTGTCTATAACAAAGAAATGAACTTTGGTTGGAGTTAAATGCTGGAACGGGAGTATGTGTGTCATTGTAAGGCAGTTGTGAACTCTGTAAACTGCCATCTAAAATATTCTCTATATGTTTACTACAATTGACGCGCGGAATACATAGCTTCCATGCTTTCATCACTTCGTTTGATAAAGCACCTGAAATCACACCTTCGGAGCTACTAGGGGCCAATTAGTGCGAATTAAGTACTTTTGCTAGTATTTCTGTAAAATAAAGCAGGGTTATAACATTCAGAGTGCGTTTACTTAACGTTAGCACAACTACTTAAGAACGGAGCTGTCATTCTTACATGCGTTTAGTGTAGCGTTAGCACTACAGCTTTGCATGCAAACATACGAGAGAAAGGGAGAGAGAGAGAGGGAGAAGGGGCACATGTTTTTAAAGTTTCTTTGCGTCATCTTTTGTAAACAACTCAAACGTCTTGATGGTGTACACGTACTTTGAGTGGATGCTACACCTAAGTCAGCGAGGATCAGGGGAGCAATTTACAAAAGCTTTTCCCTCGAAAGGGTTTTTTCGCCAGCTCCTCGCCGCCTTTGCTAATATGTACAGCATCAGGATTGAATGGAATTTTCTGTGACGAACAACTCTAGTGTAAGATGTTTTTCTGCGAATACTGGCCCGAATTCATATACAAAAAAAAAAAAAACGATTGAAAGATCGTTGGGCCGTGAAAGTGACTTTACGGGGCTCCAGTTAACCGTTGCAAGGCAACAACTCTTACAAAGCGCGTGTATTCAGATACAGATGCGCCGTGACAGAGGCAAAAACGAAAGCAAGCAAAGTTTAATACATAACACAACATATTCGCGAATAACATCATTACATCTATGACGCAGCAAATAAAATATAGAAACTAAAAGAAATTTGCAAATAGTACAGCCTGTATCGTCTGTATACAAACTCATGGCCATTTCCTTAGACACAATAGAAGTATAGACGCAACTGTTTAACTTTAACTTCAACCGACTGTATTCTTGTAAGTTTCAAGCGTTACAGTGACGTTGTATGCCAAATTTTGGTATATAGAAGATTTACGCAACGGAGACAACAAACCATATATTAATATTCCTTGCAAGCATAAATTTTCATTATAAATCACCGTGCGCCTTTCAATACAAAACACTGAGAGTTCAACCTTACGTTGTCCCGTCCTTCCTGTCTTATAGATGTGTTTTCTGTGCAACCCATAATCGGAAGTATATAATTTCAATTCAATCGCCGTATATTTAACAACACAGTGGCGGCAGAAACGCGTGTTATGAATGCTGTAGCAGAACTCCGCGCTGTTCGGTGTCTTATGGCGCGCAAATTGCACAAAATGAAGAAACGCATATCCTCTTCGAGTCTCGAATCACATCTCACGCCGAGACTAAGCAGTCTCAAACATTCCACACGTCAAAAAAAAGGTTTCTATAGGCAGGCTAAACATGCTACGCTCTTACGTTCAGGCGCGTAATACCGTTTCTTCTTACGTACCTTACCCCTTTTTGTTTATGAAATTTTGTGCAATATACACATGACCGTGCCTTCAGTGGCTCCTGGGAGGCAGGCTTCCTGAAAGTACAGCTCTGCGGCACTGAAGATTTATGCTCCCTAACCGCCGAAGCATCAATCCCTTTTTACGGCCTTCGTCGGTCGTAGCTTGATGCTTGATGTCTCTACTTCTTGCACCCTTCTTTTTTCTTTCCACCTCCGTGTGGTCTCTTCATTTTTCTTCGGCACTCAGCCCAGTCAGAAATCCTATATAGCTAACGTTCGTGCAGAGAAAGAAACGATAAAAGTAGCGTTCGACTTTTTATTCGCAATGTGATTTCGTAAACTCTACGCTTAAGAGAAAAGAAAGCCTATAGCGAGGCGAAGAAGATTCGCGATATTAAAGTGCAGGCGTAGAAAAAAAAAGAAATCGCGGATACGGTAACTTTCAATACTTCTGTAACAAGTATATACAGCTTTTCTATCGCACTACGTATTCGTTAGTTCCTCGACCATACTGCTTACCGCAGTACAGGGCATTGCCTTGCTGTGACGAAGTACCCCCACCTCTCTCCTTTCATTATCGTATTCTTCTTGTAGCATATTCCTTACACTTCCGTTCACCACCATTTACTCTTCTATAGTTCTTTTTCTTCTAGATCTCTCCTGCTTTTCTTGTACTGTAGTAGTCTTCCTCGTATTTTTCCTCTATGCGCTTCCTCTTCTAAACATCTGATTTCTTCTTCCATGCACCATTCTAGGGTTCTTTCCTTCTTAGTCTTTTTTTCTTCAATAGATTTCGAAACGGCATAAACAGTTGGATACACAAATGCAGGCCGGTTTCGGCAATATACCTTCAGGAGGGCTCGATCGTTGGGCCCATACTGCCAAGAATCGCTGCCCGGTGGTCTCGTGGGATGAAAGCCGACTGCTTGCAGGTGGCCACATCAGACGACGCTATCTTCCACTGCTTGTTTTATTCCACGCTTGAAACCTTGTCTACAACTACAGCTGCAATTACTATTCTTCAAGTCGACTTCTCCTTCTACTCTTCTAGAATACATGATTTTTCAATAAGCTTTTTTTTAGTATTTGTCTTGTATTCTTTCGTTTCGTTGCACCTTCTCTCACTGATGGCGCATATCCACTGTAGGAGATAGACGAAAATTCAGACGATTTTAGGAAAGAATTTATTACCAAGATCCTACTCTTCTATATTAGTAACCTTTCAGCGTTCTTCTGCAACACTTGTAGCCTTAATTTTGTACTATTTTGTAGCCTTCATCATCATCATCATCATCATCATCATATTCTTCTTCTTCTTCTTCTTCTTCTTCTTCTTCTTCTTGGAATTCGAAAACGTTACCCCGTCCCTGGTTTATTCTTTCGATTTTTGTTTTCATTCCGTGCCTCGTACTGTTGCAAAACCCTGGCATTTCGGTCAAGAGACACGGCGGTACCATCTGGTGGAAAGTAGTAACGAAACTGCAATGCTCCTGCTTTAAATTGCTTTCGGCATGGTTTAAGACATCCTCCTCCACGTGACACGGAAACAACATGGCTCAGGCAGCAGCGTCGGTATCCCATTAATTGCAGCCATTTGCCGATTCCTCTTTTCCCCGTTCGCCTCAATTATGAAGAAATGTCCCGTTGCAAGGAACGCGTTAAATGACGCAGCATGCGGTGACATTCCGAGGGGAAAAAAAAGGAAACGACGCCGTCTTAAGTGTAATTGCACTGCATTTACGACAAGCGGCGCCGTTTTTCTTGTGATCGCTTTGTGTTCTGTCTCCGTTGCAATGCTTGGCCGTTTGCGGTAATTTGCAAGGAACGCGTTCTGCAGTGCGTGCGGTGACAATGCGAATCGTCCTCTTGTGATCTCATTACGTTTATAGTACGAATTTCATCATCATCGATGTCTTGGAAGGGCGAGCACAAATTAAGTGGCCCAATTTGCTGAAGGCAACGCCGAAACGAGCCCTCAGTCGCCGACAACAAAAGTAAGAAGCGGGAGCTCAATATATATATATATATATATATATATATATATATATATATATATATATATATATATATATATATATATATATATATATATATATATATATATATACATATATATATATAAAGAACACCAGCACGCGATGTTCTATACTATTTGCAAAACGCAATATTTTCATTTTTCATCGCCGACTTGTTTATCTTTTCATAATAGTCGTGATAGAGGGTCAGGGAATGAAAGTTTAACGACATAGAACAATTCGCCATTCGAAAGACCTAAAGGATTGATGTGCATTACATGAAAGATTATTGCGCACTGGAGCAAAGGCCACAATGAGTAAGAGCGGGCTTCATTGAGCCTGCAGCCAAATATCCGTGGTTTTGTCGTTGTCCTTGCTAAGCAGAGTTGCCTTCTTACTAAATTTGAAGAGAATTCGACTCTCGTACTACATGAAAACTGCAATCAAGACGGGAATAAAAGTTACTCCCTTAACAGAATAAACTATCTAATATTTTTTTTTAAATATCGAAAAGAAATAAGCAGACTATCTTTAAGCAAGTTAACAGGAAAGAGAGAAAGAAACGGCAGTGATGTGTTACGAAAATTGTCATGTAGTTCCTGTGTTTCTTTTTTTTCACCCAAATTTTTGACAGTATGCCGACGCTTTACACTAGCAGATAAATAGCATATCAGCTACTGCAAGGATAATTCTGTCCTCTCTGGCTAAAATCTGCACCACTCGATGGCACCACAAATCGCCACCTGCTCACGTTTATACCCTTGTTAATCCAGCATTACGTGAATGTTAACTACACATAGGTACACCTAACTCTTGTTGATGTGAAAGTCCCAAATCTGGCAATCCTGGCTCCGTAGGCAGCCCACAGAGAGTCGGTTGGTCCCATATGCCATGTTTTAAAGGAACACAAAAGAAAGATATTTTCATCTGCATGAGTAAGTTACCCTTCTACAGTACCTTAAAGAACCAATCTTACCTGGAGAAGAGCCTTGAAAAGTCAGAAAAGAAAGCTAAAACAAGAGACCTGCGGCAAAGCCACCTTGATGTCCCCGCATCAGCATCTCGCCGTGACGGCATCAATTAGGGCGGCGTTGGCTCAGGCCCAGTTATCTATCTTTCTTTCATCACGGACGTTGACCAGCCTGGCACACACTCTCGAGCCCAGGTAAGTACACATGCACTGCGATATAGACTGCGATGGGGTAACAGGGGTAACTGCCACCGAAGTTCAACGGTAAAGAGCATCACGCGCCAGCTTCGGGCTCTCCTCCATTAACCATCAAAAGCCGTAGTGCTACTTCATAATCGCGAGCTGCGTGAGACCATCCTGAATGCGTGTGTCTTCTTTTTAAAGCGAATAACTTTCTTTGCCGCTTTCTCCTGTTTTCGTAATTGGTTGGTGGTCGGAGAATGGCGGTCGCTGGTCGGTGAACGATGGTCGATGGTCGTTGGTCGGACTTGGCGAGGCAAACGTTCGTCTATTTGTTTGCTGGTTCTTTCATTCATTCGTTCGTTCGCTCGCTCGCTGGATGGTTATTTCGTTCGATCGGTCTTTTTTCTTACATTGACAATCATCTTCGATCGTTTCTGTCCAATTACAATTCTTGTATATGCACACTGCGACGTGTTTGCAAAGGTGTCCACAGAGATGTGAAATTTCAACAAAAATTTCGTTGGGCTGGTAAAGACGGTTTGTTTCTTGTCTTCGCTTTATTTCTAAAAAAATATGGGAAATAAACTACGCTTAGCACTGTCCACTACAACTATTTCTAGCAGGGAGATTCTCTACACTATACCGGTAAAAAGTATGAACAGACTCTCAATAAATTGACTGAAGATACAAGATTAAGAAGGTATTCTGCAAGCAACAAGGCAAAAAAACAGATATTTGTCCAGTGAAGCACAATAAGAACAACAGTTTCACTGACTGTCGTATGGGTGCGGTTTATAAAATTCCCCTTAGCTGTGGCCAGTTCTACGTAGGGCAAACGGGGCGGTGTATCAATCAGAGGCTAATGGAACATAAAAGGTCGTTAACCGGTGGGTCGCCTTCTAATCTTTCCCTACATTGCCAAGATTGTAACTGCAGGCCAGGGTTATATGAATGCGCGATATTGTACAGGCACAAGAATGAAGATACGCCTCTTGTAGTAGAGGCGTGACATATCTATAATGGTGGAAGTGCGTGCGCGAGTCAGCCTTCGATTACTTTACACAAGGAAGAGATTAAGTGCCTTAACAGTTATCTCTCACGCAGACCAGCACGTGTACTCAACTGACACGTGATGTCATTCCAGAGCTTGCGCAGCAGAGTTTTGTGTCTTCCTTCTTCTTTCGCCTCAGTGCTTCCTTCAGTTGATAGTTGGAGCTCGTGTTGTCCACTTCTCTACTCTTGTGTCCTGTCTGCACGCCTCACCTCTTTTTTGCATAATGAATCCTTTCCAACTAGCTCAGCTTTCTGTAGTTATTGCGTCGTTCTTTGTATAGGTAGGAAAGCGAAACAAAAGAAATCCACTGCAGGGCAAATTACTGTTGCTTCCGGCGCATTTTCGCCGGTAGATGTCAGAATAATGTCGTTAAAATTACAGTTATGTCTGCTCCAGTTGAAGTCAGTGCCACAAGATGTCGGCACCGCCGGCTCTCTGCGATGAGAGATATCCGTTCAGGCCGAAATGGAGGTAACGTCCACCTTCCAGAAGCACTGGAGTTCAAAGCGTACAGAAGCATTTATTCGTCGACAGCGGAACAAGCGCGAGAGAGTTGATGTCCTGGTGGACCAATAGGAAGGCAGAGATAGAGGCGCTGTTGTCACCAGCACAGGTGACGTTAAAATATATACAGGCAGAACGCCAGACGGAAGAAGACACAGAAAAGCCTAATTAGGGCACGCAGGCTACGTCACTATGCCGTCACTTCGATTCAAGGAGATAGCCATTAGCGATCATCATCGACTTTGTCATCATCATTAACATCATCATCGTCACGCATGTCTCATATTGGTGTCTGGGTACTCCGTAAAATTTACGAGCATTATTTTCGCCTACTGTTGACGAGCCCGAAGACCAACGCACTCGAATCGCACCCATTTATTTCAAACAAACAGATTTGGAAGAAGCGGACTGCAAGCCGTCTCGCGACAACCGCGGCCGTAGGATTCCGCCAGCAGGTGCGCAGGTTCCCTGCGCAATGCAACACATCTCCTTCACCTCGAAGCAGCCGTGTGCGCATCGCTGTGGGGGCAGCCAGGTTGGCAGGCGCCCCGGAACACGCTTCCGCCGCGAGAAACGGGGGCTTTGCTGCAGTGCGCTGTGAACTGGCGGTGCAGTGAGCCACGTGGGGGCGTGGATCGAAAAAGGCTTTAGTGGGACTGAATGCAGGTGCGCAAAGCGGGTTGGAGGCGAGCGAGAACGACATACACTTGCGATTTTCGCGTGGCCTGCGTCCTCTTTTCGGGGGCCGGTTGCTCGTAAATATTCTCGGGAAGAGTTCGGAGGGGAATAAAACGCAAAAAAAATAATAAAAGATGCGGCAGGTGCACTTTTGAGAAAGCCGTAGGCGAAGTGCGGAGGTCAGAGTTTTCGCTTGTTTGTTTGTTTCTTTCTTTGTTTCTTCCTTTGTTTCTTTCTTTCTTTCTTTCTTTTTTTCTTGTTTCCCGTACCTGGCTTGGAATGTGCCGGTTTTCTATTATCTTTTCCAGTTCTCTTGGTGTAATTCTAAATTTGCAGTGCGGAAATCAGACTAGAACAAGCTGAAGGAAGGTTAAGAATAGCACCGCCTTCGATCTAAATTTTATTCTGAAAAGCAACACAAAAGCATACGTGTATACACCGTAGACATGGGTATATAAGGGGAAATAGAGAGAGAAAGAACAGAACAGCCAGGTAAAGCAACGAGGAAATTGATTGTCATTCAGTTTCCATTGGAATGTAAGAAAGAGAGAGATTGTAGTCGACATGACTATAGTACGAAGCTACACAGGAAGTTCGTACGGGTTTGTCGGAAAGAAAGCCACACGGCCAAAGAAAAAATTCATCCTGGTCCAGGGTTCGAGGCCGGAGACCAACGCTTCTTCGGGGCGGTCGCTCTACCATCTGAGCAAAACTTTAGGCTAGCAGATAACATAGTGAGGACGAATTACTCGATGACTCGAAGCACTGAAGCACTCGGGGCACAGAACATTGGAAATCGTTTTTGAGGATGCCCGCAGGCCGGCTTGGTCGATGGGCTTTGAGGCTACAGGAATTTTCATATTCAGTGGTGTACAAGTCTGGCCGCCTGCACCAAGACGCTGACAGTTTGTCGCGTTACCCTGTTGACGACTCTGACTCCTCCAATATTTCCAATGCTTCATGCGTATTCTCTGTATCTCAGCTGCTTCAATTCGCCGACGAGCAACGCCGTGACGCCTACATCAGAGCCCTCATCGACCGTTTGGAACACTCTCCGGCCGATGCTGCTCTACGCCTCTTCGTCCTCCGCGACGGTACTCTGTACCGTCGTAACCTTCATCCGGATGGCTCCGAGTTCCTGCTTGTAGCATCCGTACGACGTTACGTCACCGCTTGTGAACTTTGCCAATGACGCAAGAAGCCTTCCCAGCTCCGCGCTGGTTACCTGCAGCCGCTCGACATCCCTACCGAGCCGTTCCATCGTGTCGGCTTGGACCTTCTCGGCCAATTTCCGGAGTCTACATCAGGAAACAAGTGGGTTGCAGTCGCGGCGGACTGCAACCCAGTGACATTGTGCACGTTGCCCGACTCAAGCCCTACAACTCTCCATGTTCCTTGGATATTTAACAGCACCGTGAGGGTGCTTTTGCCACCGGGGTGTAATATTACGATATCATTGAGCGATGTTCAAGAGACGAGCCGCTGCGGGAACGACGAAGTTGGTCGGTGCCCTTGGCACGAGCGAGTGTCAGCCTGGCTGCCTGGCTCCAGTGTAAATAGCGTGTAAATAGCATCTTTCGTCTGTGTCGTTCCACACGTAACATCTCATATATATATATATATATATATATATATATATATATATATATATATATATATATATATATATATATATATATATTACAAACATACACGTATTTCTTTATGTGCCTATAACGGATGGAATTGTGTTTCTGTGCATAAATTATGCAATATCATGCATGGAAAAAAATTGGAAAAATAGGTGGACGCGTTCAATGCAAGCGGATGCTTATATTTGAGAAATTACGGTGCTCGCTCATTTTCGATTGACAAGAAAGTTCAGCGGACGAAAACGAGCCAGGTGCGCGTGGTTACGACATCTCCTTTAGCACTCAAAGAGAAAAAGCCCTCGCACTCGATCACAACAAGCGCTTGCGTCTAACACTCGCGTGCAGCACAACAAAACTTGCGTTGCTCAATCTCTGCCAATTTCCATCCCCCCCCCCAAAAAAAAAAAAAAAGTTGCGCTTGCGTTTAGACCCGCCTAAGTATGTCCGTGAGGCCCCAGGATCGCGCTACGTATGCTGAGTGGATGTCTGTGTGCTATGTTACGCGGTGGTAAGAGCGAAACAAAACGTGCATGCTATTGATCTTATGGGATTCGTATGAAAGTATACCACAATGAAAGTTTCGCAAACTTTCTTATTTATTTGTCTAGCTCACTTCTTTTTCCTTCTTGCATTTGCTTTTCTTCAGGCACCAGGTTCATTCGAAGAGATTCATTCGAAGAGTTATTGCCCCTCTTTTACAGCTATGCGTAAAAAGAAGAATAAAGTTATAGCTGCATATTGAAACACGCAAGCGCGGGCTTTGGAGCGAGAGTTTGCAAATTATAGGTCCATACTTTTTTTCTTACAAATTTCGGACTTTCAAGTCGCTTGCGAAATCCTCGCACTTCGTTTTCTTGATATAATAAAACAGCTCTTTTCCGCGACGTTCACTTTCTTTTTTTTTTTCTGTCAGCAGGGGCCCATAGGACCTTTAGCTTAGACGCTCTGTGTGAAATAGACTTTTTTAAAGCTTGCTGAAGGGTAAAATTCTTCGCCGAACAAAAAAAAAAATACCAGCTTTAACGTACCTATCAATATGCAAATTAGCTTTGTTTTTTTTTTTTTTCTCGTGCCGGCTTTTGTGCGGCAAGCGTGAATAGTAACGTTTATCCCCATCTCATCTTAAATTGTTGATTCAACCGATTTGTGCATGCCTGCGTGCTTCTTGTCATCGATTTTTTTTTTTGAGGGTGGATAAATATTCACCAGCTTATTCAAAGAGAGAAACATTCAGTGCCTTTTTATCTTTTTCACAGGAATGACCAACATACGCGGACTGATGTGTCAAGAACCTGAAGAATATTTACATTTTGTGTTTGTGTGTGCGTGTGTGCGTGCGTGTTTTAAACGCTCCTCGATATAGCCATTACTGAGAAGTCGCGTTCGTGGTTTGCAGCAGTTTAAAAAGACACTAAAGTGAAAAATGATTTTTTCTGCATCAATAAATTACCGTTCTACAACACCAAAAACACCACTCTTACAGCGATACGACGTTTGGTAAGTCAGAAAAAGCGCAAGAACGAAATACTGGTGGCGACGCCTACTTAGGTTCCCGCACCTGGGTGCTGTGACAACTTGGATTTTTATGGAATCTTCTAGGGCCTACTACTTATATATAGCGGTACAGATTGACTACATTGTGTTCTGAAGGAACACAATAATAAACATGGCAAGTTTCGGGAACATTTATTCAGCCAACGCAGCCCAAATGCGAAAACATACTTTGGAATCCCTAACGTCACGCTGACGTACCGGCGCTGGGGTTTCCGCGCGAAATTCAAATACTGACACTTGGACCTTCATTTTATCGTCTAATAATCAAACTATTTTTTTTAAATGGCTGCCTGCAGGGTTCTCAAACGATGCTTCATTAGTCTAAACTGATTTATTGTTTCGCTTTAGTGTCCCTTTAAGGAACTTTCTTGCTTACATGTCCTCTGCCTGTCGTCAGCGCCACCCCTTTTTATTTTCTAAAAAAAGTATAGTTCTATTCTTCCAAAAAAATTCGCCCATGATTACGATACTCCCTAACCTGAAATGTGAGTGCAGCTCTATACGCAAAAGAAGTATGCGTCCCAACATTTTTTATTGTGATTATGTAGGTACATGGTTTACATGAGGAAGAGAACGCTGCAATTAGGGTGGCTGGCGCGGTCAATCTGTCTCATGCGGCACATTGCAAACGGAGCCAAATGATGTGCTATTGCCTCGCTAAACCGGGTATCGCGAGAGGCAGCGCTTGGGTGACGCGCGGGCACGATTCACAGCAGCCGCGGCAGCCAAACCTCAGCTCATTCAGCGCTTTGTTTCCATATATGGTATCGGTGGACGCGCTCGCCGCATGCCTCATCGATGGCGTCATTGGTGAACAGACGACAGCGTGCCACTCTGGCGCCATCTCGTAGCGGTCGTCGCCGCAGAGCCCGTTTTGCGCGGCACTACGCTTTTCGTATCGCGCTTTGGCCACGCCCTTCTCCTCCGCTTTCCTCCTCGCGCTCTGTTCGCTTATCGCCGTCGCTTATCGCCGTCGTTCAACCCTTGCTACGCTCCGCGTTAGCTCTTTCATCCTTCGCTGTGCCCGTTACGTCGGTTACGTCGTCGGTTACGCCGAGATCAGCGAGGGACGTCGACGCTCAATGCAGGAACGGACGCCTAGGAGCTGCGCTCTAAAAAAATGATTCGATAAATATGCGCATAAATAATGAAATTACGGGGCTTTACGTGCCAAAACCACGATCTGGTTGTTAGGCACGTCGTAGTGGGTCCGGGACTGCGGAAAGGTGGATCACCTGGGGTTCTCTAACGTGCCACTAAAATAACTACACGAGTGTTTTCGGATTTGGCCCCCACCGAAATGGGGCTGCCGTGGCCGCGATTCGATCCCGCGACCGTAGCCGCTAAGAAACCACGGCGGGTAAATGTGTGCTTGCGGCTTCTGCGAAAGAAGGCAAAAGGTTATAAAGGAACAGCAACCGGTTGCGAATCTTATACAACACAGTAATCTTTAGTACTTCAGTATTCTGTAATAAAGCTTGTCGTGCTACGTCCAAATCATACATTTAATTATGTTGCGTTGCAGTGACGAAGTAGACGTTTTTTTACCCTCAGCTTACGACAAAGGCCATCCTACGGGTCATGTGCTCCTATAGAAGCTCAGAAAGATTGCCCCACAATGCGGAAAAGCACTCGGGCAACTGAAAAGCTCCTCAAGAAATGCAAGTAAAGCCAATGTGACTTAATAGCTCCAGCATCTTCACAAAGCTCGAAACTGCGGACCCGGAAGTGAATGCTAATGATTTTACTTGTCACGTTTGCTTGGAACACGTCCTTCAATGTACCCATTGTATGCTAAAAAAATGAAGCTCTTTTTTGAGTCTTTCCTTTCAAGCTGTCTCTTCGTTTTGCAACACCTTCACGGATTCGTGGGCATTAGAGCTGCGCAAGAACAAAGCGACGCACACCGCTTTGTTGTGCAAATTTTCCACGCCCACGCCCTTTCCTCTATAGATGTCCTGTCCGACCGAAATGCAGTCGCCCGGGCCGCTTTGGCGCCGTCAGCTGCCGCACCAACGCGTTGCACCCCTAAACGCGTGCAGTGTTGCGGCATATCATTACAATTTCGCATTGAAATATGCCAGAATGCAAATCTGCTACTCTGTTTGCATGTGCATCTCCTATATAGCACAGAACTTCCTGCAAAACTTATTGGACAGAACTCTGGGTCAGCTATTGTTCCGATATACCGCACAAATTATGGGTCCTATAGATGCGTCTGAGGGGGCACGCTTCTCACTTTAGACAAGGTGAAAAAAAATGGGGTGGGGGGGGATCCTGCACTAGGAAGGCTGCTGCGCTGTCCCATAGCTATAGACACCCTTGCCCTTAAAAAATAGGCGTTCGCTCGGGGAAATTCCGAGTTTACAGTTTCAGTTTGTGTAAAGCAAACAAAAATTATTTTACGAGGCAACCTGTGGGGGAAGGGGGTGGCTGATTTGAGTGAAATTTGTTGCACTTGAGCGAAAACGTTATATTCTAGTAACTGCAGAAAGCCGTATCTTGATTAAGAACGTCGAATGTTCATTTTTTGCAAAATTTTCCGAAAGTTAGACGATCTTTTTAAAAATGAAAGCGCCAAGTTTACAAATCTGCTTCTCTATCAGAAAACAGATGACTCAGTCGTGTAGACTGGTTACTGGTTTGCACCAAATGCACCATCCTGGTTGATTAAAGTGACTCGTGTTTTTTCTTCGGTGACCCAATACACTTCTCGGGCATGAATAAGAACAGAGACCGAGATTAAAATGTCATTTAGCGCTAAATACACGAACAAAAAGTAACAAGTTCAGAAAGAGCATCACCACGATTAGCAACATCGAAACCTCGATCGAATCGTCACATACGCAGGCGTCTGCACAAACCTGCTCCTGTATAAGTATTATGTGGTGTCCAAACTTCCACGCACACTTGCCGGCGAAATTTATTTCACAACCGCAACCTGAATAGATACCCCCCCCCCCCCCCTCCAGAGATATGGATGCCCAGTGGAGCGCCGAGAGAACAGATAATAAGATTACTGCTTGTATCTTAGCCTCGTCGAAGCTCAATTTACATGCGTAGCAAGCTACCTTCGCGGTAACAATCAATTTTATTCACTCTAATTTGTACCATACAACTTCTTTTCGGAACAGTACTAAAAAATGCTTGTTTTACGTGTAAAAATTATTTACAGGGGGTGAGTACTAAACTTACAAAATTTTTTACTATATATTGAGTTAACAAGGGAATTTTTACTGCAATTTATGCAGCCAATAGAACTACTAGCCTTACTTCGTGAAGTACCGTAATACAATATTATCGCTAATAATGCTACGCCTATCGGGCAATACTACAAGTTCTCTTCTTTAAATCTCTAGAGAACTCCGGCATCCCTTTATAAAGAATGCATGTAACCATTGTACTCTGTCCGTACTAAGCTGTGGTGAGAGGTGAATCTGGAAGGTCTAATAAGAATCGTATTCAACATGTGATAGAAAAAAAAAGTTGGCAGTGACTTTAGTATACGCTAGAGAGGATGAAGATGAAAGCGTGTGCGCTCTCAAGACATTCTTTAAATTACTTTAACATCCTCATTCTAATGCGTTGTTACTTCCTGCTACTTGTTTTCTTGTCTTCCTTTTCTCTTTGCATGTCTTTTTCGGTCACCTAATCAATGGCACTCGTTCTGCGTGGTTAATGGCACGTTAGAAGGGTCGTAGCAAGTCTATGAGGAACATCGAAACACAGGTTCAATGAATGATTCCTTTTTTATTTTAAAACTTCGATCGATGAGGGTAGCTACATGGGCTTGTATACAGGGTGTCTCAGCTAACTTTAGCCAGAATTTAAATATATGCAAATGCCACCTAGATGGACAGGACAAAGTAAAGTTGTTTGCCCTCGCTTAGAAATATACAAACAATTTGTTTTCATTCCGCCGAATTAGATAGTTAGTCCTAATTAATTAATCAACTTCTCAAATATTACAATTAGATGGGAAGCGTCAATGTGAAAAGTGTAGGGCGACATGAAAAACTCCCGACACAGCTTTCTATTGCTGAATACGCGCTACATAAAAGTGTTTTTCCGAGCGTGAAAGAAGCCTGCGAATGCACGCAAATTGCCTTGAGCTGCCAGTCGCACGGCAATTTTGCGTGCATTTGCGGGCTTCTTTCAGTTGGTTAATTAATTAAGACTATTTATCTAAAAGCGGAATGAAAAAAAATAGTTTGAGTATCTCCAAGCGACGGCAAACAACATCACCTTTGCTCTGTCCAGCTACGTGACATTTGCCTCCTTTTAAGCTCTGGCTAAACTTACCCCTACTCTTGCCCTAAGGACCCCTACTCTTGCGTCATTATACTCATGATATTGCGAAAAATAAGTCGATTAGTCAAATTATGTTTATTCGCAGATGACCGCTAATTGGTTTGTCGCGCGATAAATGTCGATGACCGTCTCTTACTGAAGGAACATTTGTAGGCAATCAGTGGTATCAAGTGCGATATGCAAATGAATTAGAATAAGTCGGTATGTATGACTATACTACATAAAGAAATTATCCTTGTTTTTTTACAGACAAAAATGAAAGTTCTTGAGGTACCTACAACAACTAATCTAAGTTGGAGGAAGTTGGTCGTGAACATCGGCGGATCGGCTCACTAAACCTCCCCTTGAAAAGGAATTACAGACACACCACTCCTGATGTACGAGTAAGGACCTATACAACTACTGTGCCTCTTACGCTCTTTATGCAAGTAGAGCCTGGCACTCATACCGGCAGTACCTTATCAGCGTTGTACAGCGTGGTGTGCAATGTACAGCGTGGTGTCGTAAGGTTTATCTGTACGAAATCTGTACTAGACTCACATTTTTTGTACCGATCGCACAGAGGAAATCTAGATTTGAATCCTAGCCTGTGTTTGAAGCCCTCTGTCAGAGTTTCTCTAAGGTAGAAATCATCGTCATGTTTTGTACCCCACCTCCACCAGGGTGGACATATTTCAATATTCCTTTCTAATTAAAACAATTGTGGATTAGAACAATCTTAACTAGGATACTCTTAACTCGGAAATCAAGAAGTGCTGCTTGTGTAATCTGTATATTTGTGAAATAATTTTTGTCTAGTGTATAAGTTAATTTCCGTGTTTTGAAATATTTTATATCCTCTGTACCTACATTGTTACGCATTTTACCCCGCCCTGTAAACGCCCGGGAAGGCCTCACAATATCGTGAAATAAATAAATAAAATATATTGCGCAAGCGGTGTAAGACACATGTGTTCTGTTAGACTAGCGAAATGGCTGACAAATGAATGAAGGCGGCATCGAAGGTATTAGGAGGGGCGATCAAATGAAAAATTTTGCATACAATGAGGGTTGCACAAAACAGCGGTAATTGGACGGCTAAGGAGGGGTCCTCGTTCTACGTCTCCACGACAGCGGGCTTACACGATGTAGTGAGGCGGGATTGGTACCGAATCTGCATCGTATCTGTGTAAATAATGCAGCACACGAATATTATTTCACAATCAAACGCGTACATGTTTCATGTGAAAAGCACGCCCGTGTCCACCTGGTCAGGGGTAATACAGATGCTCGGCGACAGGCCTAGCCCGCAGTGGCTTCGTTTGCTTCGACTATAGTCTGAAATTTGTCGTTTTCCCTGCAGTTAGCTCTGCAATTCGCGTGACACCTGTTCATCTTGGCTGGAACGTCCGATAGCACCGAAAAAGCGGAAGTCCGGCTGTTACAAATTGGTTGCTGTGAAGAGATGGAGGTGTACAGGAGGTATCTCGGCTATTTCATTTTTCTGACGACCGCCGATAGCGCGAAGTGACCGCCACCGAGTTAATAGAAGGGTTTAGCTTGTCCGGTATTCCGGTAAAGCACAGGCGGACGGGGCGTTGGGGCGGAGGCGTAAACGTGAGCGGTCTGCATGGGGCAGCCACCTGGTGGCGCAGTGCTCAAACAGACAGAAACAGCTAATATTGCAGTAACCGAGCGTATTCTTCTTCGCTGCTGGTGTAAATTTTCGGCACTGGCGTAATCGTGTTGCTGCCAAAAATTTACACCCGCAACAAAGTAAATTACACTTTTTTACTGCGATATTAGCTGTTTGTGGATAATAACTGTTTGTCCGCCTGCGTTTTACCGGAATACAGGACAAGCTAAACCTCTCTAATACAGTGTTTTAGCGCGCCCTGTATTCCAGTAAACGCTAGCGGACTGGGCGTTTCACCGGATGTGCGGAGGAGCACATGCGAACGGCCAGCACGGTGCGGACAGCTGGTGGCGCATAGCCCAACCAGACAAACACAGTGCGAACATTGCAGTAACCAAGTGTATTCTACCTCACTGATGCTTCTAACTTTCGGCAGCGACGTAATCGTGTTACTGCCTAAAGTTTGCGCCATTAGCTAAGAAGAATACACTTGTTTAGTGCAATATTAGCTCTGTCTTTATATGGTTGGGCTCTGCGCCACCAGGTGTCTGCACCGTTCAGGGCGCTCACGTTTGCCTCACCGCCCATCCGGTGAAACGCCCAGTTCGCTTGCGTTTATTGGAATACCCGATGCGCTGAAGGTCGTCATTTCCACGTATTTCTACTTACGCAAGAACCTCACCGATAGTACGCTTGTATTTCAGCGCGCCTATGTTACTCTTTCATTGGGAGTGTGTCCTCAGGTCAGAAGAGATCACAGCATTGGCTCCCGTTGCAAGTCGCCGCTTCCATAGAGCAACAAAGGAGCGGTTACAGGATGGGTCGGCCACGAACAACCAGCGCTTCCCCGTTCAGAATCAGATCATTTACTAAGTTCATTGAAAAGTTACAAGGTAGCATAACAACATACAGAATTCAGTAGAAGATTTATTTCGCTAGAAGACTGAAGCTCACGCACGCGTGCGTGGGTTTTCGCTTGGAAGTGACTCATGCGCATGACCAAGTGTTCAATGGCTGTCGTCTGTGGGATGTCACCCGGGTCTGTGGCGTCATGCACGGGACGTGTTGAAGGCGGAGTCGAAGGCAGCAAGAGAGAGAGAAGGAGAGAGAGAGATTATTTATGCAAGATTGTGGGCTTTCTTGTCCATGCAGCGAAATAATATTTGGCTCAAATAGTCATGGCAGCATTGTCTGCAGATCGCGAACGCTTTCATTACCGCGTTCAGAAAGTACGCGTTGCAGTGGCCCGTAAACAGCGCTTTCAGATTTAGGAGCTCAGATTCGGCATGTCGTGAAGTTACAAGAACAGGCTAGAAGGGGTGAACAACCCGCTGTTGTGCAGAAGCGGCGTTTCGAATCCGGGCAGCAAGCACCAGGTCAGCCGATGCCTGCTCCAGCTTTCTAGCTTCCACCACGGTGCACCGTTTTAACTTCACGAAAGCCAGAGTCAGCTGGCGCCCTGACTCCAACGCCCGCAGTTGCCCTGCGCGCTTTCGATGAGCCAGGGCACAGGCGTCGGGCCTCCTTGAGATTCAAATGACCTCGTTTCAATGTAGATGGCGATGGAGATGATAATGGGCAGCCGACTGCTCTTACTGGTCGGCCTCTGCTGCGCAAGATTTGTTTCGGGAGCTCCGTGAAATGATTTCCTGATTAGGGGACTCAAGTCCCTGGGTGCTACTTTCTTCACGAACAGTACCGTTATTTTGGTTTTGAAAACTGCCACCCAACGCTGGTGAATAAGAAGGCTTCTTTGGATATTTTTAGGCCTGTCGCTCTGAACCTTCGAGGCGTGCGAGCGTTAATACAGCCGTCGCATAAATTAAGGGGCGGTGGCCTAGATTTAAATTGTCTTGCTTTTTCCCTTCAATATTGCCTACACACAGTTCTTGAGCTGTACAGTTTCTCTCATTTTTCTTTTTTTTTTCTCGTTTGCACTTTTGAAACTTCGCCCTTTGATAGACGCAGCGGCTGGCTCAATTAGCGACAGTGGCGTGCATTTTAAGAGTTTGGACATCTACGTTGCCATCAAGCACCACGAAGTCTCCAGTCATTCTTAATGCATTCATTTTGTTTTGTTGCTTTTTCCTAGACTTTACGCGGGCTTTTTGATTGAACTTCTCTTCCAGAAATTTTAATGTATCGTGACAAGATTGCGCCCATGGCTTTAATTAGGAACAATTAGAAAGCCAGTTTCAGTCCAGCCATCTGGGCAACATATACGAAGTCGGTTCCAATTATCATACCATACTATAACACGGTAATCTGTTTTATAGATGAATCTGTATTGACATAATAAAAAGGAGGTAAAGGTTTGTAATGGGAGGTCCCCTGTACAGTCTGTTGAATGTGGGAGCTCCCTCTGTATGTATGTATAATCCCCATTTGTAACCTTATTATTATGCGCAATAGATAACTCTCAAAGAAAGAAAGAAAGAAAGAAAGAAAGAAAGAAAGAAAGAAAGAAAGAAAGAAAGAAAGAAAGAAAGAAAGAAAGGAGCCTGAACGCGGTGCCGGCTGCTTCTTGTCTAATCACCGTTTAGTAATATGTACATAAAACGTACTACGCATATATGGCATACACATAAAACCTATTCTAGATATATAACATACATAAGAGGCTCATATGTGCGCAAAATGTACCATTTTACATAACAGTATAAGTATTGCAGCATTAGAAAATAGCAACAAAAATTGCGAACAAAAGAACGCGACCACTTAAGGGTGCCAGAAGACAACAAACATATAACTACTACAAAAAAGAAATTTTTAGAAATGGACTATGTGGCAAATGTAAGCCCGGTAAGAACGCTGGACTATACCAATGTCTCCAATAAATTTTTTAACGCTGTTAGACAGCTTTCTTGCATTACATTTGTTGGAAACGGCCTCAGTAATTTATTTAAGCTTAATAGCCTCCGATTCAGTCCCATGAGTGATGATTTCAGTCTATGTCCTGGCGTATCATGAAGAAGGCATTCTAAAATGTAGAAGCACATGCTTTGACCCCGAATTCCGGGAGCTGCGATTTACCTTACCTTTCCTACTCCACAGAAATGTTCATTAAAAGGATTTCATTTATTGCCTTTTTGGTTACTGGCTTTAGGGGCCATGTTGCAAGCGTAGAACTGCAGCCCCCAGTGCTCGAAGCACAACTTTTTGTTAGAAACTACTTGCTTCGCAGCAGTTTTCCAGAAATTAGCGCTCAGTATTTGTGAATAACTGCACTGCTGCTACAGGTAATTCCTAATCCCTGTATTCTTTGTTTTCCCCTTTCCTATTCCCCCGGTTTAGGGTAGCCAATCGGACGTTATTCTGGTTAACCTCCCTGCCTTCTGCTTTTCTCTTCACCGCCCCCCTCCTACTGACCCCGCACTGTGTAAAAACTGGTGCGCGGATAACTTAACTTGGACAACAGTGCAGTTCATAACAATGCATTTCACGGCTGTCCATTCGTTTGTTCGAATTTCCCTTGCTCTCAAATCCCAGATAACGCACTTGCGGACGAACTATGAAGACATCGCCTATCAGCGACACGCTGCGGCATCTGCTACGGCAAGCTACCCCCCCCCCCTCTCTGGAATCCTAATTGAGAGAAGAGTGTGGTGCAGAGGTCCCGGTAAACTGAAACTGATATATAAACCGGCGTTTATTATTCTGACAACTTTCTAAAAAAGTATGATTTTATTCTGACAACACCTTAAAAAATATCGAATATGGTTGTCAGGAGAGTTTTACATATATTATGAAAGAAAAGCTGAGAGGTGCGCCTAAGGTGATGGTCAAAGTAAGCAAATAGCTTCTGTGGACCGCAGAAAGGCACGAGCAAGGTTTCTGGAATATACTTCGGACGTCGATAACGATCTTTGATGATGGTCGCACAAACTATTCCTCACGACGACATGACATCGCAGTGACGACGTTGTGTCGACGACTGAACTTCGATGACATAGACCATGACAGCGCGATGACGACGGCACTAGGACAAAGACGGCATGACAACAGCGGAATCAAGATGGCGTGACGATGGCCGGCATGACATTCTCTTCCGGCCAATTTGCTTTGTAACATCGGGCACATCTCACGCATCGTGCCAGTTGGTCTATGCAGAGCTGTGGTGATCCGGCAAGACGAAACAGCGCATATCGACGAAGGACGCGCGGTGGACGTCTGTGACGAATTAGCGCCGCAACGGTGTCAGCCAAGTCGGCGGGGAAACACAACACAGTGCCACCACCAACCACAGCATCCAAACCTTCGAATGGCTCAAAGTTCTCGCGCAAGAGCACATTTAAGTTTGCGTCTCCGCCCATCCAGCAAAACGCCCAGTCTGCCTGCGTTCAGCGCAATACCGTGCATGCTAAAACTCTCAATAATGCGCGCGATTGAGGCGGAATACTTCTACGACACTGAAAACGGTATAAAGAACCATGGAAAGCAATTCAAGTTGAATTGATTTCTAACTTATGGCTGCTCCGTTTTTGCGCAAATTTCTCATGAAAGTCAATCAGCATCTTTGCTTTTGTTCGTCCGTAAAAAACAACGAGAAGATGAAACAACCATCTTACGTGCAAAAATAACTCGTATGTTTACATTTATGTGCCATTCAAGAAGTTTAAGTCATCGAAGTTAAATGCATTGCCCTCTACTATGTCGTCTCTCGTGTTTTACGGGGCAACATTGGTACGTCGAACCCCGCCTAATATTAGAATGGTTTTACCACAAGTAGTATCAGCGGAGGTGACAATCTTGGCGTGCCTTGTTCATTCGTAAAAACGACAAGTAAGACAACCATCCTATTTGCGAAAATGGTTCGAATGTTTAGATTTATGTGTACATTAAAGAACCAAAAGTGCCCTACATTAATACATCGCCGTCTACTATGTCGTCTCTTATGGCTGAGTAGGTAATTTCGGTACGTAGAACCCCGCCTATTATTATAACGGGGTTAACACAACACGTATCAGCGGAGAAGGTTCGCGTTCCTTCTTTATTCATAAAAAAGAAAAAGCCCACACGAAAGTAAAATAGCCATTTTATTCGCGAAAATTGCTCGCATGTTTAGATTTACGCGCAAGTGAACGAACCATAAGTGATCAACGTTTAATACATTGCCCTCAACTATGTTGACTCTCACGGCTGACCAGGCACCGTTGGCACGTCGAACGCCGCCTGCTATTAGGTCGGGGTTAACACAAGTGCCAGCGGAGGTGGCAGTGAAGTTAACAAGCGGGGTCAACACCACAGGCCCGTCCATTTCATTCGCAAGCTATGGTAAACAAATATCTGCGTTCTCGTTTCTCTTTCTTTTTTTTTCTGCCCACATGCGGCGCTTATAACCTGGACAAAATCTGCTGGTAAGAAGGTAGGTATGGGTCAATGCCCCGGATGATGAAATCCACCAACCCCAGACATAAGGCGAGTCAGGCGATTTTCTCGACCAGGTTGCTGACGAGGCAGCAAAAGAAGCCCGCATGGAAGTACCTAAAGCGAAGATCAGCAACAACAAAAAAGAAAATAAAAATAAAAGAACGTCTGGATGTTACTCGCTATAACCGCCGGTCTTGAGCGGCGGATGAAACTGCTATGTGGCAAAGCTGCCACTACGGGGATAAGAGAACTACTATATTATATAAGTCTCCGCGTAAACATGTTTGCTTTCTGTGGAAACGAACGAGTCAGGAATATTGGACGGCTCATACGGCCACGAGACCCACAGAAAGCAATTAGGAGCGGAGAATGATAGGAGCACAAAGAGCAAGGAGACGCGACGCAAAAGCAACACTCGCAATCAGCGATTCTCTCGCTGCCCTTATGCGAGAAATAAGCAACCGATAAAGCTCGAATAGCGCCTAAATACGCCGAAAGAAGAAATCTCATAAAAGCGCGGCCCTTGGGCAAGCGAGCGTCTGGCCGTACACCACACGGCGCGATGTTCATATGAAATATTGATTCCGTGGAGGGGGCCAGCCGGGCCAAAGTGACCGACTTTCTCGCTCGCCTCTATGTTCTTCTATTCCTACTTTTTTCCCCCTCTTATCCCGTTCTGACATTCTCTCTTTTCTGCCGACCCTAGCAGGAGCAAGACTCTCGACTGATCTGGGTTTTGGCTCGAGCTCAGGCTACGGTCGGAGCCCCATCGTCCCCGAGAAGGCGCAGCCCATCTTCGGGGTGCTGTGGCAGCAGCAGACCGACGCACCCCCCCCCCCTCCTTCCCCCGGAACCCGGCCGCTGATCGAGCGCCCTTGACTGAAGAGGGGAGTCGAAGGCAAGGAAGGGCGTCGGTAGGTGAGAGGAGGGGGAGGATAATGCCGGCCTCTCTCAAATAAATCACCATTCTCCGTAGTCGACTAATAATGCACGCAACGAACGGCGGCTGTATAGCAGCACTGTCCTCTGGTGGCGGCAGCGGCGTACGTGGTCAAGGGAATTAGGAAGCAAAAGACAGAAAAGGCGGCGCGACGATTGGGAAAGAAGGGCGAAACCGTGGTTTCCGTGCGTGAGAGTGGTGCAATCCTTCGGAAAGCGCGCGCATGCTGGTGTCGTGACGTCGAGGGAGAGAGAGGAGGCTGTAAGAACGAGGGAGAGGGGTAGGACGAGAGGGTTTTTTTTGTCGTAACGCGCGTCACGCCATTGGTCGCGTGAATATTGCGTAATTGTCGGCGGTGCATCGCGTCGCGCGTGCGCCGGCTAAAGGGGAAGGGTGAAGATGAGAGAGAGTGGAGTATAAAAAAGGGTGGAATTTTTGTGTATTGGACCAGCTACTAGCCACATTGGCTATTGGTCCATCAATTATTGTACGCCTCATTCCTTGAATTGTTTAAATAAAGCTCACTTTTTGATTGATTGATTGATTGATTGATTGATTGATTGATTGATTGATTGATTGATTGATTGATTGATTGATTGATTGATTGATTGATTGATTGATTGATTGAAGATGAGGGAGGGTGGAGTATATAAAAGTGTAGGAGAGAGAGCAGGATGGTTTGTGGGCCGCACGATTGGTGGTCGCGCGTCAATTGTGCCCTTCTACGAACGACAGTGGCACCGCGGCGGTCGCGCGAGAAGGCCTCCTCGTGGATGCCGTGCCGCTGTCATCTCATTGGTGGTTGCCTATTTCACGGTTAAGCGGTCGCCTACGTTTTCAGGTTCGTGCGGTTACTAAACAAAGTTTGTTCTTGCCAGTCACGGGAGCAACTGCGTGAGGGCTAATTCAAGCACTGAAAACCAGGATCAATCAGGACCGGAATGAAGTAAATAAGTCAATCAATTAGTTAATCAATCAATATTTATTATTACAATGCGAGGTTAGTTACAGTGTAGAAAATATACAGATATTCATCAGCCGTCACCTTTCTGCCACACCATTATTTAATTCGCACGCTCTCCTAGCTTCTACTGAGCAAATCTTGTGATAGCCACGTGGTAGCCTAGTTTCCGCAGCGCTCTGCGTATCCGTCAGTGGCCACAAATGAGGTTGCGGGTTCGATTTCCTGCTGGCTTAACCGCATAGACCAACGAGATCGAAGGCGCTCGCATGACTGAGATTTAAGTGCGACTTAAGGCACCAAGATGTTCAAGTTAGACCATCTACCATGGCGTCTAGTCCATGGCACGCTGCAAGAGATTTGAAACGTGAACACGTTTCATTAAGGCGAAAGCCTTAAGTGACTCGTTGTAATGGCTCAAACCCAAAAAACGCAGCGTCTAGTTGAGTGGCACAAAAAAATATCACCAGCAGCAATGGCTCATACCCCCGTAAGCAGGCAAAGATGCAATGGCGCATACCCTCGTAAACAAGCAAAAAATGCAATGGCTCATACCCCCGTAAGCAAGCAAAAGAAGCAATGGCTCATACCCCCGTAAGCAAGCAAAAAATGCAATGGCTAATACCCCCTTAAGACAGAGGCCACAAGCCCTCACCAAAGTGAAGCAAACAGGGCCGACATTCACTGCAATCACCCGTACAACACACAGAAAAGCACACGCTTCAATAAAGAACAAGCTCAAAACAAGCATCCGTACCGTCAAAAAGGCATTGCGAACCCCCCTCGGAAATAAGCCACGGCCGAGAATGCTCGTCAAGCGAGAAACGAGGTGCGACGTGCGAAGCGGCGGGAGCAAGGCGTTCGACCCCGAGTGCTGCTTTCCCCCTGCTGAGAGGATGGAACGTGAAGTCGCAGAGAAGCGTCGTTGACGCGAGTCTGACCCCTCTATACGAGCGCGCGAAGCACGCAGCTGAGCGTCTGAAACGAGCCCAAGAAGCCGAACAGCGAAAGATGACGCGAGACGGCAACGTGGAAAGGAGGCCGAAGCCCGCAGACAGCGGTTTGCCGCACGTTTACTGCGGCTCCTCACGTCTTGAAAGCCTGGCCCTTCCGAACGTATACCTTAATGCGTTGCCAAGTGTGCAGCAGGCTTTCGCCTTCACGTGTTACAGGAGTGTAACTTGCTGCTGAATTTTTTTGTATTCATTCATTCATTCATTCATTCATTCATTCATTCATTCATTCACTATATCCCCGAGGCCAAAGTCATTAGAGAGGGGAGTGGTTGCACAAGAACCTTATGCGAAAATGTGTCGTGGATGTGAAACAATATGTCGCCACATGTCAATGAGAAGTAAAGGACACATACGCAATGAGAAAAAATATGCAGACGCTTAATAATTATGCAATATTTGACAATGTAGAAATACCAGTTGTACAAGTTACAAGACGAAAACCTTCCCGTATTATAAAACGTTAGTTAATACTTTCCTAGATGCGTCGTGATTTTCAAAAGTCGCTGGCGATCAGGGAAGGTGATACAACTCGTTAGATATACGACGCAGATATTAATATCGTGTTTGTCAAACTGAGCGCAATATAACCATGAACGTTCACCAACTAGCCCCCTTCATTGCTTTACTAAACGCAGATATTAATTTTAAAATTATTGGGTTTTACTCGCCAAAACCACTTTCTGATTATGAGGCACGCCGTAGTGGGGGACTCCGGAAATTCCGACCACCTGGGGTTCTTTAACGCGCACCTAAATCTAAGTACACGGGTGTTTTCGCATTTCGCCCCCATCGAAATGCGGCCGCCGTGGCCGGGATTCGATCCCGCGACCTCGTGCTCAGCGGGCCAGCACCATAGCCACTGAGCAACCAGAGCGGGTAGATATTAATTTCCAGTCGTCCTGCAATGCGGAACACCTGCCCTATGAACGTGATCAAGACTTTGACAGTGGTAGAAGGAGGAATGTAGCTGAAAGCAATCGACGATCGGGGACTTAATTGTCCCGATGAAGACAGGTGTCCCTGTCGAAACGCTGGCTGCTGCTACATTCCTTGACCTAGCACTGTTAATCGCTTCAAGCCTCCATCTTCCTGACGACATTCCTCTGGTATTTTCGATTGGGTCTTTGTCATATGTAATCTGCGGAAAGAATCAGTTGCTTGAGAAAATGATGACGATTGTTTTCTAGACCGGATGGCATTTTACAGACGGGAGGAGACGTGGCTGGCACGTTCTCCAGCGGCAGTTACCAGACAGTCTCTTCCGTGCCCCCACCATCGCATTTGTCCGTTGACGTCTGCATATTTTGCGCGGATATGACGGCCATGCAAAGAAACAAGAACGTGCAATGTACACCCGAGAGCGAAAGTATACGGACCAGGGATTGCGCGATAAAACTCATTTTCTCCCCTGTCTATGAATGCAGCTTGAAATTAGGGACCGCAGTCCAAACTTGCCATCACGAATTTTCTAGCGCACTTGTCAGTTTCCGTTTGCGAGTGTCAATTACGAAGAAATTCTGTTTTTGCACCAACCATGTGGGTCCGTATACTTTTGCTCACGGGTGTACGTCAAACTTTAATGAGTTGTGACTGGCTTACTTCTATTGTCCGTTGATTCTCCGGAAGTCCACTGGTAGTCTTACAACTGACTGCGTGGTACGGTCTCCGCAGGTGGTACTTCGGCCCCCTGTGTAGGGTTTCCAACCAGACGATCTTCTTGCTAAATCGTTCCCTTGCTCCTTATGTTTTCTTTTTCTTTTCGCCCTCTTTCTTCTCAGAGACGCCATCAGAATCTCTGATTTGGCTCCAGGCGCGCAAGCTAAATTATGCGAGCCGTGCACAAGCAAGCGTCGACAAAACAAAACTGCGGAAACAAGACGTGCATCGAGAACCACGCGGGTGAGCTCAAATTCCAAGCGCGACGGATAAACAACCTCGCGACGAGCAAATTGAATGGCGCCCGAAACGCGATCGGGAAGAGGCTGCTCTCGGCTGCCGACGGAGCCAAAATTGTGTCAATTTTCGCGTGTATATCGTGCGCGTGCCATGGAGCAACTCATCCGCGTCCGCCCTCGTGGGTCTCGGCATGGATCGAGTTTTTTGACGCAGCCATACGATCCCGCCGCCAACGGGACGCCGTCTCGCGTTTCTGCCGTCGCGAAGCGTGGCGTTCAGCGCTGCTTATTATCCGGCGCGAACACTATCCTGGAGCTGTAATTGCAATTCTGTACGGCCGTACATAAAACCAAAATCGAAGCGGAAGGGAGAAAAAAAAAGAAGAAACCAATCTGCAGACTTCAGAGCGAGATGGAAAGCAGTTTTAGCGAGAGAAAAGCTAAAACGGTAGACCGGAGGACCTTCGTCTCTGTAGCCCGCCATTCCACGTAAGGGAGACGTAAGGGAGACGTGAAAGAATAGCGAGAGTGTGTGGATGAAGATGGTTGAATACAGCGAACTATAGTCGGTGACGACATAAGAATTGCAAGGTAATGTGCACGCGGTCCAACTCGAGCACAGTTTGCGCAGAAGCGCCAGTCAATTGGATTCGCTCATTTGCCTGACGTCAAGCGGTTTCGCGTGTTTTAAACAAGCGTTTTCTCAGTGCAGTTCGTTCTTTGTGTCACTTGTTCTAGGATGAAATGGCAAATTTTGCCGGCGGCCTACATATCACTGTCCAGCCACAGGTAAAGATTTAGCTTGAAACAGCTAGTTCTTATTTTTCGAATTAGCCTACAGCTTTTATGTTAGCAGATAAAGGTCATTAAGCTGTGAGTGGACTACAGCAGGCTCGGCTCTCTTTCAAAGGGGAATGACTGAGGGCTCACACATTTCCAGGTGTTGTTGCTGATAGCGAGGGCTCCAAAGTACTGCGGCATCGCCTGGTCTTCCCGCTTGCGTAATACTCGTGTAGCGAGGAAGGTTGTACAGTGCAATCAGAGGCACTGGCGACCGATGGTCTCCCAACTGTCTCCCTGCTTCCTGCGCCGGCAAAGCTCATACATGCGCTTCATTAGGACGGGTGTGCTTTGCTAAGCTTCACCTCAATAAAGGTGCGTTTCACGGTGAGATTTTTTTGGCGTGCGAAATATAGCGCTATAGAAAAGAAAAACTGCGATAATATTGTACGCGCAGCGTCGGTTCTCCAGGTTGCACATAACAGGCAGCGGGGAGATCACAGATAGAACCAGAGCCGTCCGTCGGTTGGGACCGCCGAGGCCAGCGCAAGTCGGGAGGGTGTTTGCGTAAAAGATTGGCTGTACGCGACAGCGGAGAGCACATCTTCTACGCTGTCGGCACCAGGAGACCTCGGCAAACACCCAAACCGAGGACCCGTCCGGGTTCGAGCTTTGACCGCGTATAGGGGTACCCCGCGGCCCCTTGGGTGCCCTGGATGCCCCGCCAAAGTTCACTAAATTATAACGCGTCGTTTACGCTGGATACTTGCTCGAATTCGCAATTTCCTTTATCGCCAGTAAAATCTATGCGCTTCTCCGCATTACAAAACTGCTCTGCGGTGAAGCCAGCACAAAACGCACGCAAAAGTCTAGTTTTTGTGCCTGAGCTGCAGAATGGTGGCCTCGCAGCCTGTCGCTAAGAGGAAGTTGTACCATCCGGCGTTTCTCTCTAAATACATGTGAACGGTTGGGTTGTTTTTATCAGCTTCCACTGCACAGAATTACACGAGGCTCTTTCATTTAAGAGAAACGATAAAAACCTGCCCAGTGAATTAGACACGTCTTATTTAGGTCATTATTGCTTTCAACATTGCTTGAAAATGACAAAATTCGGTAAAATTTAAGCTCTGCAGCTCAGTAACTCTAGAAAGCGATATATAAATTCTCTAAACTGTACCTATATCATCAGGACATCTAAAGCGGGGGAAATTATGCATTATACACCGCTCTGATTTCATTTCATCTGCATGGGATTTGGGTACAGCAAGGCATCACGCTCGAATATAGGGACACAAACACGTCCTCGTATGTAAACCTGTATTCACGGCACCCCGCGGAGGTGCTCGGAAACAGGGCACTTATTCCATATACCCCTCGCAAATTATTGCCACTGCGGATGGCGCCTACATTGCAACCTGCTTCTTCACATCTCCGGCCAGTCTTTCAGCACTGTCCAGAAACGTCGAGGAGTTGCTCAAGTGGAACTGCAGAAGTTCTTTTCTCCGCACTTCCTCGAAGTATCGAGGAGTCCATCCCAAGATCACATGACATGATCTAAACGTATAGAGGAGTCGGGGGACCGTAACTGCTGTTCGCAATAAGTGACTCAAGAAACTCAAATAATTATGGAACCCTGACGAATAATATTAGTTTCGCTTTCGCAATACGAGGCAAGGAACCAGCGTACAAGAACAAGCAACCTAGCCACTGAGTGCGCTATAATGCGTGGCTCAAAGCCCTTCTTTATGAAAAGATGAAAGCGACCAAGGACGATATCTTGTGCAACAGCGGTATCGAGAGCGATTCCGAACACTTCTTGAGGTCCAAGGAATGGACAAGGCGTAGTGAGTGTCCTCCTTGAACCCCCCCCCCCAACCCATTTCTCTAGCACCGAGATCAAACGTGTTGGCGAGTGAGCCCCAAGAGATTCAGAATGCAGAAGGTCATATCGCAATGAGCCCGGTGGCGTAACCCAGAATTCTATGTGCCAAGCATCACCGTTTGCGGCTTCTGTACTGCAGACGACGCGAGCAGACAACGCATCTGCGAAGCATAAGTTCTTTTGTTGCCGTTATTTTTTTTATTTTATTTCTCTGGACTCGACGTTCTGACACCTTCGCGGTCTCTGAGCCGCGGGAAGCCTAAAGAGGGGGAAGCGGAATAAATGAAGCAAGGTCGGTGATAAAGCAAGGTGACGTTACCGCCGCTGGAATCTGGCGCTATGAGACAGGGACGAGTACGTGACTCGAATGTCGTGGTATACAACCAGTTCTGCGAGCGCCGTGGTCGTGATGGTGTTAGCCAGGCGCGTGTTTCACGCGCCTCCAGGATGGGGGTCTCGGAAAGGTCATTATTGTTGGTCAGGGTGCGTCATAAAGCTCCCCCGGGATCTCGTGTCCCGGATCCTGGGTTTCGTATTCCCCTTTTGTTACTCGAGGCATTCCCGGTTTGTTACTCCGGAGGCAAAATCCATGTTTCTTTCGTTCTCTTTGTTTTTGTTTTTTTTCTAACGTCTGCATGATGCTGTAGCCTCTGCTTTCTAGCGTCTGCGTGATGTGGTGGCCTCTCCTTAATCTTTCAGTATGGAAAGTCTTTTGGATGCATCCCTTACACGAATCGCTTGTCCCCGGCGGAAAAGAAAGAAAGAAAGAAAGAAAGAAATAAAGAAATGTTGACGGCCCATTAAGGTAAAGTTTTGAAGAAACTGGGCTTCACGTTACGAATGAAGCGTGCAGGATGGCATGATGAAATATCTCTTACATCATTTGCAAAACCTATTTAGCAGAGCTGGAAAGTCTGGATCTCGCTTAGAGTCGCTCAATTCTGTCGACATCAAAACATCGCAGTATACGCGCATTATCGCACTGTGCATTGTTAATATGCCCGCGAATAGTGCCGAAAGGGGCACTGTGCGAGTAATAAAATATAGTTAAACAGTTTATAGAAAGTCTAAAGAAAGGTATTTGTCTTTAAACTGTAGGCCACGGTGGTGCGCGAAATAATGTTCCAATGTTCCGGATAGGAGGTAAAGGTACGTGGATCAGTGTTCCCATTAACAGTCTATGTTGCACGAGAACAGTGTTCCTCATATGTTTTGTTACGTTACTTAGGGATGTGCTAATGTTTGAAATATCGAATAACAAGGAATAAAACAAAACCACAAAAATCCCCCATCCCTGTCCTGCGAACGTGGGTGCCCAGCGAAGCTGTTAAAAACCACCACTACAACTGCTGAGGAGCGAGGGGGGGGGGGGGGGAGTATGCAATGCTTTTTGGCTTTAGAGTAATATTAGTAATGCTATTTTTGAGTAATGGTAGGAATGGGAGTAGTGCTAATTTTGACAGCATGCCACCGCCCATAGCGGGGCTGCAACAACATTGAAATCAGTTGTTAGGCTGGTAATATTACATACAAAAGACTGGGGTCGTCACACACCACGTCACAAGCTGGCGTCATCACGGCAGCTTGCGCAACAGTAATCTTTGCGTGGAAACGCATGCGGGAAGCGCTACGGCCACGCATTGCTATCACGAGCGCCTTATAATCAATTATGTAGTTCGGATGCTTCATTTGAGCTTGTTCTTCCTTGAAACGTGTGCCGTTCTATGTCTTGTATGCGCGGTTCCAAAGAATGTATGCACTGTTCGCATCACTTTGCTGACTGCTTGTAGACTCTGCCTTACGGAGGTATGAGCCATCGCCTTCTTTTACTTGCTTACGGGGGTATGAGCTATTGAGGATGTCAGTTTCTGACATGCTGTTCTGTTTGGTCTACGCATGATTCCAAAGAATGTATGCACTGTTCGTTTCACTTTGCGGACTGCTTGTAGTTTCTGGCTTACGGAGGTATGAGCCATCGCCTTTTTTTTTTTTTTTTGCTTGCTTACGGGGATATCAGCCATTGCTCACGGGGGTATGAGCCATTGAGGATGTCAGTTTTTGACATGCTGTTCTGTATGATGTATGCGCGATTCCTAAGAATAAGCGCTGCTCACTTTGCTGAATGCCGGTAGCCTCTGTCTTACGGGGCTACGAGCCATTTCATTATTGTTTTCTTGCTTACAGGGGTATGAGCCGTTGACGATGATAGTTTCTTGTCGACGGACGCGAAAGAATCCCGAGATCCCAGGCATATATCGATTGGGCGTAATATAATAGAATATTATAGAATGGCACCACATTGCACCGGGAATGCATCTTGCAGGCCGTGTATATACTTAATATAGTGAGCACTGAAATGTTGCTGGATCTTAATCGCAACTATTCGATTCGCTGTTCGAGTCGAATAGTCACTATGCGTAATTACGATTGTATTTCGAATAATTTACGAATATTTTAAAACGTCCATTGTACGCAGTAAAACAGAAAATGAGAGCAATAGTTTAGTTAAACTCAAACCCCCCCCCCCATTGGGCATAGCATAGGCAGCAAGCACTTTAACTTACGTAGTGGAGCAGGCTACGCCCTCAGGGAGCCGGTTGTGCAGTGATTCCTCGCACTCTTCAAATATCCCTTCCTATGAAAAAAAAAAAGAACAGAAAAAAAAGAAAGACAAGGAAAGACTGCTTATTTATTGCTCATGCGTCAACGTAAATACCTTACTAACGTTGTGAATACCAGGATGTGAACGTCGTTTTATATTAATTGTGAAAACATCTGTTCGTCATTCGAAAACTATGGGAAAACTATTTCATATTGGACTCACTCTCGATCCTTTGCTTCTTACACCATCCGATCTCCATTTCATGCGGTCCGAAAAAATTACTGTTCGGAAACCTCTAGCTATGTGTAATTCGAAAGTAAAAAAAAAAATTCGCTACATGGAACGCCGTTCCATACACTCTGCCACCTTATGTGTAACGACGTTCCATGTATGTAGCTGGAAAATATTTCAAAAGTTTTCTACTCTAAACCGAAATGTAAGGAAAACGCGATTGAGATTGCACCAACTCTTTCCTGAGTGTGAAGAGCCGTTAAGAGCGCGAGGAAGTGCACTCATGTCCATAGCCACCCTTCTCAACATCACCACCGATACATGAACGTCGTAATTATTAGCCGTTTTCAGTAGCTATGGTAAGTGAGCTTCTGGGGCACAATTTAACTTACCTCGGGTAAACTAGGATGTCGCGTACAAAGTTGAAATAACGGAAGAACTATTCTTTACGTGCAAAGGCTGCCTCTCCTGTAATGTCCATTAAAATATTACGGAAGTTTTAGGACAATTTATTCGCTTTTCTCTTATTAAAATGTTGTGTATTCCATCAAACCAATTCGGCATATATTTAACCTGACACCGTGACAACAACGGTGGTTTCTCAAGATGGTATGTTACCCCGGCTGCTTACTTTAACTTCGTTTGGCAACGCTCGTTTTTACATTATTTCTGACCTTCGCTGGCTCATCTCTGGTTGAATTTAGCTTCCTTGAAACCTAATTCGTAGCACACGGCAGTGTAGAGTCCCCGCGGCTATATACATATATATATATATATCTATATATAATTCGGACGATGCCAATTCTGCTGTCTCTACAAAGGTTCTGAATCCTACCAGGCTCTTGCAACTTGGTACTGAATGTCACCCCTACTAAATTTAGCGGCCATTTCGACAACGTATCACTCATATGTACTATCACCGACGCTTTTTTCGCCGCTGTTGCATATGTTTCCACAACGGTCATTGGAAGCCTAGGCGCCGCTCTCTGAGCGGTGGTTTCAGGGGCGTGGTGAACACGGATGATCCCCTTCAGCCCGTCGCCTATCGAAAGGTTAAAGTTTTTCCCTTTGGAGTACAAGAAAGACCGATTGACGATTTTCACCAACGCATTTGGAGAAATCGTAGATGCTTTCTGCCCCCAATATCAGCCGGATATCAGCGCAAGAAAATATCCTGGCCTCCGTTTACTTTTATTAGGAAGGAACAGCGCCAACTAAGACAACCACGAGAAGGAGAACGACACAGGACAAGCGCCAAAACTGGCGCTTGTTCTGTGTCGTTGTCCCTCTCGGGGTCGTCTTAGTTGGCGCTGTTCCTTCCTAATTCAAGTAGGCACCATCTAGCCCAAATGAATGTTGTGCTGAACCGTTTACTTTTGCAGCCAAGTTGTTTAAGAGGAAGGTTTACTTCGGGAGGTCCCGTCCAAATACATGGGAAACGGAGAAAATAATTTTTCTCGGCAACCGTGGAACCGATCTAGATTATGTTTGTTGAATTTAAAGGAAGAAGGCAAAATCTAGCAACTGTGGGCAGCAGATTTCATACATGAGGCGTCAGCAGCTTACGAAAATTATTTAAGATAAATAAATTTCATGAAACTCGGCTATAAAGTTTACAACTCTATAAGTCAGTAATGAAAAACGCTACCACAACTCTGTAAACAGCATCTCGTAACACTTTTAAAACGGACAACAGTGACATAACGTACACCCCGTTGAAATATGCCCCTAATTTGTGAGTATGGCTATTGCTAAACCTTCGTAAGCATTGTAACAATGTAACCTAAGGCGTAAAGCGAGACATCAAATTTGTCCGCGTTAGGTACTGTAACGGATGCAGTTTCTGGAACTGCGATATCTTGGTGCTGATTTGCGGATTTTCTAAGCATCGTAGTCGAATTTTCTTTTAAGCTTGCCGATTTTTGCGAACTTTTGTAAAAAATTCTAGGCCCTAAATCGAAATTCTGCTTTCGGTCAAATTTTGGAAAATTTTGACGCCCTCGAGGGCTCTCTAACGTGCTCCCAATGCACGGTACCCAAGCGTTTTCGCATTCCGCTTCCATCGGAATGCGGTGAGAGGATTCGTTTGTACATAGAGCTTAGCTGTCTCTGATATACGAGTTGCCCATTCTGACATACAACTGCATATTCTTTTTTTTTTTTCTGGCAAGGGCAATCACATTTGGTGGGGGCAAGGACTGCGTAAACGCCACCCCACCGTTATTGGTCTAACACCGCGCCCCAGAGCGCTAACAGCCACGAGGAAAGAATTGGAGAAAGTGGCGTGAAATTCGCTTTTACAAGTAACTCGCTAACATGCAACGCGACGCCCGTTCCCAACCAGCTACGCTCATGTAAATACTTTACGGTAACTACAATTTCGTTGATGGAGGCGAAATGCGAAAACACCAGTGTACTTAGGTTTAGGTGCACGTTAAAGAACCCCAAGTGGTCAAAATTTTCCGGAGTCCCTCACTACGGCGTGCTTCATAATCAGAAAGTGGTTTCGGCAAGTAAAACTCGATAATTTAATTTTTGTTTGCAATTTCGTTCGCATTTTTTTCTCTCTCATAAAACCACCCTGTTTCTGACCTATCTGCCACGCCGGGTTTGCGTAATCGCTGGAAACCTGGCATAGCGTACAATGGGTCTCGGGGATGCTTAAGATCTGTTTGTCGACCTTCACCTTGAAGCACTGCAAAGCGACTATCTTTAACCCTCAGTAGCCCTGAAAGAAAAAAAGATCACGTCTTTTTGTTGATCTTCAATCGGTGTGTCGCAACAAACGAAGGGCGGTAACCGGTTCTTACCGGAGGCGACGCGTTATCATTTTCTCATCATCATTTACGACGTCGGCGTTGAAGCGCCCCGTCGAAGACGAGCCATCAGCGATAATAAACGAGCCTCTGTCACGCTGCTATTTCATCTAATCGCGGCGGTGCTCTGGACCTCGCTAAGTCGTTTAATGGAGATTTCACACACAGAGAGAGAAAAAGAAAGGAGCATCCTCAGCAATAAGAAATGAATGCTTCAAACTCGGACAGTTTCTTCCTCCAAGAGAAGCAACGTTCGACAAGGAGGCTCGTGTATCGATATACTGGCGGTGTTGCCGTGGGCGTTTTCCTTCGAGATCTTGTCGGCAAATGGTATGTGCACAGAACTGATTGATAACCCTTAAAAACTGCGTCGTACCGTCGTTCCTAAAGCACTTCCAAAATCGGAATTTGCGTTCACGGGATCCATCTCTTTTCTTGAAGAGGAAGGCTCGGACCGTACCTTAAAAAAAAAAAGTAAAAACGCGCTACGCGGAAATTTTCCGCTTAGGCAACCACTTCACCGATTTCAATGAAATTCGGTACAGTTAAGAGAGGGCAGGATATTCCAATCACCATAGGCATTTTTTTATTATTATTTACATGTTCCTGAGAGAGCAACGGAGCGTGGAACAAGGATTGTGAAGTGGGGAGGCACGTGACAGGAGGAGCGGTGGTGGTTGCGCACGTGTCCGTCAGATGCATAAAACAATTGTAAAAAAAGCATTCGGCAGAGGCACTTAGAATTGCTTACGCGTGGGAATGCGAAAGCATTCCATCGGAGAGTCGTGAAGGCGCTCATTTTATACCCTCGTGACGTGGCTCCACCTCCTCCCCATTGGCTGCGCCGTTAAGTGCCCGATGACGCACGCTCCAAGCAACACGTTTAGCCAGCCAGAACCTTTCCGCCGCCGCACTGCGTATGCAATGGGTGCGAGGGAAAACGTGCGAGGGTGAGCTGAGAAGGATGGTTGCTTGATGCGCGTCGCCTTTGTGCGCGCCAAATGCATGCGATCACATGATGAAGCGCGCGCTAAGGGAGGGGGGACGTGAGTGCGCAGTAATGTGATCAAGCCTGCTCTAGTGTGTGCGTGTGTGTAAGAACTGGAGCAGACGGGGCTCACGTCTCCTCCTAGATAAAGCCCGTTAAACTTCGTAAAATAGCGACACTCTCCTCCTCCACCGTCACTCCTCCTCGTTTCTCCTCTCTTTCACGCTCCCTCCTCGACCGTGGCGCCGACTACACTGCTCGAGCGTAGCAACGGCGCCAACATGCGCTCTTCGCCACTCCGTAGACGCTTCTCGAGCAAAAATGGCGCTGTTGCACGGCGCGAGAGCCCACGTGATGCTATTAGGCCAATAGCGACGCGGCGTCGGCCTGGGCCAGAGCGCGCGAGGAGGAGGCATTCTTCAAAGCCTGGCGCTACTTTACGAAGTTTAAGGGGCTTTAACTCCTGAAACGTCGCACACGCGGCCCGCGCGCCCTATATTGGCGGTAATCTGCGGTAGGTGCAAGGGTCGGGCGAGCAGAGATGTCTTGGCCGCGCGATTTTGTAGCGATGCCCTTTCCCGAACGCGAAACGCTTGCGAGTTGTCAAAGCGATGTTCGCTTTGGTTACGCTGGCGTGAGCGTGTCATCGCGCCAGCGTTTTGACGTGGAGTGTTGGTGGTCATCGAATGATACCCGTCCACGTTTACCTGCGCGCGCGTGACACTTGGTAATTTAAGCAGTAAGCGAATGTTTTCTTTATCTTTTTTTTTTTGCAACTTATATGGCTGATAGAACTGCGACCATTACTTTGTACGCTTGTTTGACACTTTTCTACCGGTATCAATGCTTCGCCTTTCGGGCGAAATCGCAACTTTGTTTTTTCGACTGTTCCCTGTTCTCGGCGCTTCGGGGACCACATGTGCATGCATTTTGTCAAAAGATTAAGCCAGTGTCATCGACTTTCGTTCTTTTTTTACAAGGTTGCCAGGTCGCGGCTCAAACGCCTCATTCTAAGCGAAAAGTCACTAAGTGATGACTGTGATTATGACTTTCTCGCAATTTTCTGTTTTTTTTTTCTACAGCGAAGCTGTCTATGTTTGGGACCCCGGGATTCCTTCATGGCGTAACGTTGGCAGAAAACTATCATCATCAATGGCTCACACCCTCAAATTGCAATGCCTCGTGCCCCTGTACGGCAGAGACTACAACCCTTCAGCAAAGTGAAGCGAGCAGCGCATACATTTTCTTTAAATCATGCACACAACATACAGAACAACGTACGTTTCAATAAAGAACACGCTCAAAACAAGCATCAGAACCACATCATTGACGATAAGGCGCTCCTGCGCTATTACTACTATCACTCTAAAGCCATAAAGCACTGCGTACCCCACCTCAACTGTTTTGGTGCTGGTTTTCAACAGCTTCGCTGCTCATCCACTTTCATGGAGCCGGGATGACGAGTCAGTTTATTTTTATCGTTTTTAGACGTCATTTTTACAGCTTTAAATTACTTCCTGTTGCGGCGAGTACATAAACGATCAAAATGTGAAAAGGGAAACCCCCTAATATTCCAAAACAACATCCCATCCCAACATTCTTGTTTGCTCAGAAAAGCAGCTTATTTTGCTCCCAGGCGTGACACTTATGGACGTTTTGGTTTGCCTTGAAACAGCTACAAACGAAAGGACATATACGGCCCTTTGGGTAAAAGTTTAAAAATAAGGCGCAGTTTCGCCCAAAAAAGCGAAGCATCGATTACGATAGCAAATTAGTGGACGGCTATACGAAGTAAGGATAGTAGATTTATCGGCAGTATAAACTTATAAACAGAGCCATACCAACTAAATTAACAAGCATGCCACGCGCGCACAGGCAAACATGAACGCATCTCACTCAATGACCTCGGACACTCGCTGTCAAAACGCTGCAGTGAGGAAACGCGGCAGCAGCAGCGAGCGAATTGACCTTCGCACTGCCGATAGCACCCCACGCGAACTAAACCGCGAAAACACAGCGCAGCGCAGACTCTGTACCCGTCGCAGATGGCTTTCGAGATACAGCGGCCCGGCCACGCGTGCTCAGCCGGGCCGCTGTATGTCGAAAGCCATCTGCGAGATTGAGCCGCGATAGCTGCGATGGCCGCGACAGCCACGATAGCCACGATAGCCCTCGCTCGCTTTCACTCGTGCGTAGAGCATACGCCGCGCGGCGACGATGTTATTGACCTTGGACTTTATGCGGAACCTCACGGCGACGCCGACGCCGACGTCAGAAACGCGCCTGGAGTGTCCATATGATTGCTATGGCAATACCATGGGGCCGATGTACGGAATTTAGCCAGCCCTTTAAGAAATTTTAACAGGGCAGTTTGCTGCTTATTTACGTCTCGAAAGAAAACAAAAATAAAGAGATGCCACTAAAAATGTCGCAAAGACTCCAAATAGGTAAAGTTGTCGTTACTATGACCGAAAACTCGCTAAATTAAGCAATTTCCTCGCTAAGTTACCGCCACTGGTTTAGGTGCGCCTCGACCCCAGACACCGTACGTCGGTCTTACGTGAACAAAGACCCTCTCCAAGAAGAGTTCGACGCGCGATAATCCTGACGAGCGAAGGGTGTAACCAAGGAGGTTTAAAACCTCCCCGAGAGCAACCCACCCTGTCACCGATATGGAGCAGCGGAGACATCGCAAAATGTCGGAAGGTAATGCCAAATTTACCACGTCCCGTTTTGCGCGTGTGCATCGGTGAATAGGCCAAGAGACCCCCAACGTCGCCACCTACTCGTACATATTTGATCAAGGAGTGAAAGACCAACGCCTCGGAGGACCATTAGGCGTTGGCAAACTGTCGACCCTATTTTGTGAAGGGTGCCGATAACCCGTAATTTTATTTTTCGAGCGATTTATTTTCTCTGGACAGTTCTAAAGCAAGCGCCCCGTAAACGAAGGCAAAATCGATCGTTATTGCTACAAGCGATTCTGATTATTTTTTAAAGCTCGCGCGCAGTCATGTCGACGTGTAGAAACGCCATGGGTGGGGTGCCTGACCTCGTAATAAAATGCGTTTTTTTTTTTGTCTTTCCACTGAAACACGCCTCCGGCCACGTCGAAGACTTGTCGTGTCATACCTGGCATGGCAGGCAATGTTCGAAGTAATGGACGGACCGTGAAAAATGAACCAGCTCGGCGGAGCGGACGAAGTCTCCCCGGGGTGTTGACGTAAGTATGAACGACGTGATCAAATTATGGTGGCCAACGCCGAGCCAAGAAAAGTCAACGATCAAAAAAAAAAGAAAGAAAGAAAGTCTGCTGAACAATTTTGCCGGCAACGATGTTTTCACTGCGTCAACAATGCGAACCAATACGAACCATTCTGTCAATAATGTGAACGTGCGTGCATTATGTCAACATAACCGAAGAGCGACGAGGTCTGGAACAATTGCGCGAGAGCGTATAATTAAACCGCGAGTTTTCTGTCTTTATTTATTTATTTTTTTTTTTTTTTGTTTGCTCCCCAAGTTGTACTTATTCGCAAACACTTGCAACCGTATGAGAATCGGACTAACCGACGCACTGGGAAAGAATAACTTCCATGCTGGCAAAAAACACCATCTAGCAATTTGGCTTTCATTTAAGTGCCTATGCCAATCATTTGGATGGTTTTCTCGTACATTTCTTCATCGCAATGCTCGTCGGGATCTTCTGTAAAAATTATGTAAATTTCACGTCTACTTCGTGAATTATGAAGAAAACTAGCGTTTTTCCCGCTGGAGCGGCGTCGCCCACGATCTAGTATTGCGTACTGCGTGATGGTTACACGCCGATATTGCACTCGCCCACGACTGCCACTCTACTATAATCAAAAAGGCTATACCATCCCATCGAGCTTTTCACCAGACCAATTTGTTTGCATGTTACTGCCTGGTCACACTTCTTGGTACACAGTAATGAAAAAAAAAAAACACGTACCTCCTTTCGTTTTCCTCGCTGAGCTTTGCTGCAGGCCAGCGTCAGCAAATGCATTTCGATCGCAGAATGCAACTCGAAGCCCCGGGGCGCCGTTACTGAATGAATACGCAGAGTTTGCGCAATCGGCTCCAAGCAACATGACCATTGCGTGACTGCTGCTTCTTGTTTGTTTCGTCTTCTTGTTTTGTTTCGTTCCTTTTTTTTTATCAAGCCGCTAGGTACACAGTCTCACTCATGGGGAAAGTTCGCCACTCGCTTCCCTTCTTTCTCATCTTGCCTTTTAGCAACACGGCGGCGTGAATGCAGCCACGAGATGCCCGGGCCTGTTTTCTTTTTTTTTCTTTCTCCGCGCCGATCGGCAGCAAACGCAGGCCGAAAACGATGACGCGCCGCTGTCAGAAGTAGCTTGACGAGTGCTCGAAGCGCCAAGCAAGGCACTCCGCTAAGTGGACGCGCGTCATTGCTCGCACAGAGCCCGCACAGCTTGGCGTTCCTGCTGCTCCGGCTCCGGCCCGTTTCTCGCCATTACCGCGTCGTGCTCTTCACCCTATCGCTCCGGTGCAGGGCGTGCAAGCCCCCCTCCTCAGCCGGCTGCATGCGCTTGTGACAGCACGCCTTTGATTTCTTACAGGAGTGCCGACAAGTCAGCACAACCGCGCTAACGCGCCCTCTATATGTCGCGCATCGCCCGGGTGCGACAGGCATTGTCGGAGACCTGACATGCCTTGCAGGAGCCGGCCGGCGTCATTTGGAGTGGCCTTGCCCCGGCTGCACGCTGACGTCACGCCTGCATCACGAAAGTCCACCGCACGCACCTTTAGAAAGTGTCAACGCCGACATGCGGGCCATACGGAGTATTTCTATGACGTACCGTGCTCCATATTGTTGTGTCGTTCATCACTTCCGCTGTGCTGTTAGAGATAAGCGAACCGAAACAACGTGTAAGGCTTCACCGCGCTGGCTTCGCGCACAACAATATGGTGGCATTGACGACGTCAGTGCGTACCAAGGAAGTTAAAAAAAAAAGCTCTTTAACCTCCTTGGTGCATATCCTCTATGCAGTGCGTCCGTTCGTGATGCGTTATGAGGACAGCGCAAAAATGCATATCATGCCTTTTTGCATATACATGCATATGCATATGCAAAATGCATATCATGGGGGGGGGGGGGCGGAAAAACACGATCGCTGAAAAGAATCAGCAGTTATGTTCCTTTGCTGTTTCCTTGTTCATCCATTCCGTCTGTGTACACGTGAGCCTTATGATGCGTTATGAACATTAGCACTTGTGCCGCGCCTGCGCATTGTTGGAGACAGTCGGAGCTCGGTAAACACGCGCTGTCTTTTAAGGGCAATTAACCTAGTTTCAGAGAGGCAAGTTGTTCGCTGTTTATTATTATCATTATTATTAGATATGGAAACATACAAACACACAAAGGAAACATGGAGGGAGCAAGCTGACAAATGCCACCGAGAGGGGCACAACGCCTGCCTACTTTGTCGGGAGGAGGGAATGAAAAGAGGAGAAGAAAATAGGAAACAAAGAAATAGGAAAGAAAATAGGAAATAAACAAATGACAGGGACACGGACAAAAGAAATCGCTGTTTAAGGAAGAACTAAGGATACAATGCACAAAATTAAAAATTCGCAAATGCGCCCTCTGCAATACAACAGCGTCTTCCTTCCAGCTTGCCAAACGTATGGTGTGTTCCATTAAATACTTCATGAACCTGAAATAACCAACATAACGTACCGATAGAAGTATGTACACATGGTTTTGACATGTTTTGGCACAATCAAAAGAGCCACATGGCACTCTTCCGTTTGCTTGTCCTCACTGTTGCAGACGACACGGACTCATATGCATAATATAGTGCGCAAGTTGGCGAGCTTGGGTGACCGTGAAATTGCCCTTTCTCTGCCTTCGTGCTCGTATCATTTGCTTTTGTATCATTCACGTTCTTTAATTGTTCTTCCTTCTGCATCGCCACCCATCGATGCGTCCATCTGTCGTAGCTATAGGCACTATTTCAGAAGAAATGCTTGTGTAAGAATATAATACTAATGACACGTAATCCAGTAGAATTAAAGAAATCTTCGGATAATTTTCTGATGTATGATAGTTTCTAATACCACACAAAACTTTCCCAGAGCACTTAAACTACTCTTGCTGGCTTAATACTTCTGGTCCACCGATACAGGACTCAGGATGGAAATAGCGCCTAATAGTTGGTCAATCTGACGTTGGTCAGGCATGAATATGCCGGTGCAAAACTATCCAGAAAAACTATTGTATCAGAAAAAGAACATGTGAAAGTCCGCGCAGTACATCTATTAGACTCAAGCCGGAGATCAAATAGGAGCTAATCAAATGTAGATTGGAAAGACATTTCATTTGCCGTGTACAGATATGTCAGATATGTCGGGATAGTAGGGTATTCCGTGGCTATATGCGAAGGGATTGGTTGGCTATGTATAAACAGCGGGGAGGAGGGGGGGGACAATTAGCCAGACGAAATCTTCTAATATTCTCACACCTCAGCATCCTATACCACTTTTTTTCACCCTGTGAAATGTTTTGCATGACTTGTTCATTCTAACTATGGTGAAATGATGAGTGGGCACATTTGGTCGGGCACGTTACTGCCTGTCGACGCCAGGCACGACTCCACTTCTAAAGATTCCCGGCAAGAGCAAAAACAATACGACTCGGTTGGCTTTGGAAGCATTTTGTTTATGAAAGCGAAGGCCTCTATCTGTATCAACCGCGCATCCACAGGCCTCCACACTTCCTTGTACGGTTTCACGAATGCCGCCCTTTTGACATGCCCGATTTCTATGTCGTAATTATGGCTCAGCGACGCAACAATGTCATGCTGCGCACGTGCATCAAATAGCAGATCCGACCACAAAAGCTTACGCACTATGGGATCTGAGAAAAAAATTTCGTACCTCTATAGCCTCGCGACGCAGCCTGGTAGTCGCCTTTCTATCTTCTACTAGCATGCGCTAACAACATTGGGATCTAGTACGGATTTACCGACTACTGTTACAGACTGCTAGCAAATTCAACGTTTTCGGAGACCTCATGGTCTCTAAAATTTTGCGGAGGACTGTATGTATACTGGTGCGTGGTCTCCTGTTAATGAACAGTTGATGATAGTGCTCGTCCACAGTCTGTTTCTGTCTGTCCAATACTTAGCGCTAAGCTGGCATAATTAGACTTCCTAAGTGTGCCCGAAGATTCTGGGCTGCATAATTTGTAACCTCGTGTAACATGCCAACTATTTTCTCGTTGTAGACGTTGTTCGTGTGTTCTTATGCTTTCTTGGCATATTTAAATCATGTGTATGTATTTGACAGCTGAACGCGCTCTGAATGAGAGGTGAACCGTTCCTTCGGATTCGCAATCGCATTGCGCATCAAGTTCCCCAACGTAGCTTTCAATTTTTCATGTTGAATATGACGTTGTGCCACAAAGCTGACAACCTGATACCTTGTAGTATATCTTTTCACATGTTTTCAACATTTAACAAACAAGAACAACACCAACAATGAACGTCGCTGTAACAGGATTTTGTATGTGATCCCGCAGTCGTTTTCATTTGATTGAATGCAGACAGCTGGGTTAGTTGGAATATCGATATTTGATGCATTTCCGGCGCTTTGAAGAAATAGGAAAAATTGAGAGAAGAAGAAAGACGAAAGAATAGGTAGGACACGCCTGAACCGACGAGACAGCAAGAAATGGTCCAGTGTCCGACCAGTTCTTTCCTCTTCTCTGAATTTTTCCTATTTCTTTGAAGCGCTGGAAACGCATGAAATGTTTTGACGTGGGCTACGAGTACTGCGGAGCAAGCCAAACTTTTCTCAACAACGTTCGCACAGTGTATAGTGTGACGTTGTGACAAAGCTTAAAACCTGATACCTTGTAGCCTATCTTTCTTTTATGTTTCCACTACCAAGCAAATAACACCAATGTCCACCGCGGTAACCGCCTTTGTGAGCGATTCGGCAAGCGCTTTCGTTGAAACGACGAATACTGCTTCGCTGGTCCAACTCGTCACGGCTTGTCAGGTTTGCGTCAAAGAGCGTTTCTTTGCCTCCTAGCAACAGCATCACAAAACAGTGGCAGTGATGGGTTGTGAGACAGACGCCTTCCGTGTCTTTTTTTTTTCTCTAGCAACTCAGCGCTTTCAGTTCATGCGGTGCTCACTGAGTGAATAGTGGCGCCAGTGGACGCAGTACAGACCCGGGCTGCCGGGACACGGCTAACTCAATGCTTAAGATCAAAGGTCAGTCATAGCGATGCCTGGTCCGAGCATACGAAACATTCCAGAAGGAGGAATAGGCGCTTCCAAGCGAAACACTTCTCGAAACGCACTTGCTATTTCTTCGCCAGCTTTCTCAACAACTACGCCTAATGCGTGACGACGAAGAAGCGGTAATCTATCAAAGCCATTAGCAAAGTGGAAGCGACTATGGTACAGTGAATGAAAGCGTGCTTAGCACACACATAATGTAGTTGACTCCAGCATAACATTATCTTTTCTGAGAGCGTCCCCAAGTCATTTAGCTGAGAAGGTATCCTCGTTATACATATAACGTGAGGCAATGGCGCAGCACAACTTCGCGTCACAAGCAAAACTTTTTTTTTTACTCTGGGGAATTCGAAAGGCGAGAGCTATATGGGTTTGCAAAAATTAGAAACTTCGAACATTAATCGAGTAATCCTTGTTATTCGGTTCGTATTCGGTTCGCATTCGGTTCGTATTCGGTTCGCATTCGGTTCGTATTCGGTTCGTATTCGGTTCGTATTCGGTTCGTATTAGATTGGAAAAATCTCGCTTCTGAATTGCCGAACCTTTGTTTCTGTTCGAATATCTCCTTCAGTCACGAATTACGATCGACTGTTGATAGATACATGTGTGAAACACAGGCGGTGTTTGACGCTGCATTGAAAGCAAATCAAGGTGGTAGAATGACTCTTCGAGCATTTTGTGATGAGTTATTATAATTACGGAGTAACTAAACATTTGAATATTGTAAAGTCGGTCGTGCTACATTTCTTCGTGAAAAGGATTAAATCCCCTACTCGAATTACACGCACAAGTTATTCATTGGCCTCAAACAGTTCAAGAAAGAAAAAAATATATACTTCAAGGTTGGAAACGACAAGCCCCACGGCAAGAATCACGTAAAACATGGTAGTCAATACATATAATTCAGAAGCAAAATGGAAGTAATTTGTTATCAATTTCTTATGGAAGTAATTAGCTTATCAGAATGTTCAGTTTGCTCTATTTCTTGCTTTGTTTGTGCTCTATTTCTTGCTACCATTGCCCATAAATGGCAAAAGTAGGTCGCGTCCACAAATGTGGACGCCGTGACTGAAGGGGATATGAGAGATAACACTTTTCCGAGTGCTGTGGAAAAAAGACCGCGTGCCAGTGGAGACTGTTGCGAGTCGTTCTGCTCCAGGATAGAGCTACAGTTGTTGCGCAAGAACACCAGTTCCTAAGGGAAATCACTGCGCATGTAATTTCAGCTCAATAATTTCCACTCATGCAATCAAAAATGCGATGTTTTTTTTTTTTTGGCAAACTACGAATCGGTAGCCTATAGATTTAGGTCTCACAGTAATTATCCCCAGTCTTAGCACGATTGCGTCCCATTAATGATTGTGCGTTGCTGTAGTATTACGCTTAGCTCTTTCATTTCGTTATTTCCATTTATTACGCTAAAAGGTAACCGAGGGGCATCACGGGAAGGGCAAGCATACATGCTTATACATTAGTTGGGAATCGCGAATTATAAGTGAACTCATGACGAACCCTTTCAATGAGCCCACCAACCTATGTGCATCTGGGTACGTTCTGTTCCCGTGCTTCATACCTCGCTGGTGCATCCTATAAGTGAAAGCAGCTGTTCATCACATACAAGCTCCCCATTTCACCGGGCGTCCCGATGGGAAGGGCGTTAAAGGCGTGTGTAAAAATAATGTAGCCTTTACTTCACCAAACGGAATCCATGCGCTGCTTCATATTTCGCTTTGCCTAGAAATGGGAAAGCATCGGGTATTTCATTCGATATGCGAAGGGTCGTTTCTCTCGAATATTCTGGCTCGATTCGATTCGTGAAATTTCAGTATTCGATCACCCCCTAGCGAAAACGCACCAAAATACACTCACAACGCACTTTTTCGCCATCAGACATGAAGCTTTATCGGCAATACACACCTGCGCTTTAAATTCTGGAGTTCTGTACGCCAAATCGCGATTTGATTATGCGGCAGCTGTGGCTCTCTTAAGGTAAACCTAAAACTAAGTACACGACCATTTATTGCACTTCGTGCCCATCGAAATGCATTTGCCGCAAATGGGATCGAACCCGCTACCTCGAACTCAGCAGAGCAGCGCCGTAACTACACGGGCTACCGCCGAGGCCAAGACAGCTGCGCTATGCCCCTGCAGGTGCCTGCAATCCTCTACGTGCAAAAAAAAAAAAATTATGGGGTTTCACGTGCCAAAACCCCTTTCTGATTATGAGGCACGCTGTAGCGGAGGACTCCGGAAATTCCGACCACCTGGGCTTCTTTAACGTGCACCTAAATCTAAGAACACGGGTGTTTTCGCATTTCGCCCCCATCGAAATGCGGCCGCCGTGGCCGGGATTCGATCCCGCGACCTCGTGCTCAGCAGCCCGACACCATAGCCACCGAGCAACCACGGCGGGTCCTCCACGTGCAATTCTGCGCTCAGAAGTCGCAGCTAAAAATAGCGGCCAAGGATCGGAGTCCAGAAAGCGCCCCGCTGTGACCGCGTGGCAAAGAATTAACAGGGAAACCAACGTTCGCGTACGTGTTAGCGCATCTACAACGAACGCCTCAACAACGAAATGACGCGTATAACGAAGGGGTGATTTGGTCCCGATTCTATCGCGAACCTGCGCGGTGCGCGACCTTTACAGCGAACTTTCCTGTATAACGAATGATTTCGGAGATGCCGAGCAGTTCGCTATAAAAGCGTCCGACTTATACCGGTCCTTTCCTACGCACAGATGCTGCAACACGCCGCACTTCCGAGCATCCACACAGTATGTCTGGGCCACTCGACCTAGATTTTTGCGCTGAATCTATGCTCTAAAGTAAGCGAAATCGAAAGTGCAGGCTCGTCCTAACATTCAAAGGCGTTCGCTTTCTGTTTAATCCCAGGAAACTTTTCTACCTCTTCACTCCCGGCAGCCCAAGGTGGGCCCTAAATTTAATGGCCTCTTTCGGCGCGTTCTTTACTGCCATTCCAATTTTCCACGGTATGCGTGCTTCTCTCTTCGAACTGTCTTGAACGCTAACTTTCTTCTCTGTATATATTCGGTGGATAACGGCTTCCGTTTTATGGAACGGGGAGGCGAAGTCGCGCTACGAGCTTGATTTACGTTCCGACCCTGTGCTACGCGCTAGAACTCAGAAATCGAAGCCTCCTTAATTTTCTTTTTTTTTTTCATATTGCTGACTCTATCGTCTTGCTCTTGCTCCTTTTTTGTTTTTGTGGTTTATGGTCTGCAATAGATGCTACAATTAGAGAAGGTTTCGCTTCCTTCCTCACCAGAGCCGTGATCGCGCGAGCACGTTCGACTTGGCGATGGTATGTGCTACGCAGCACAGGTGAGGTAGTGCAGCCCAGGTTGTCCCTGGGGCAGGGTCAGGGTTGCAACCGGTGCGCTGGGACGGACCTTTGGAACGGGGATGGTCAGGTGCAAGGCGCAGGGAAAGGGGCCCCGTAGCGAGCCGACTTATACGGTGGGCTACGGCGCGGCGACGGGAAAATAAGGGCGCTTGCCGGTTAGGCACTTCCTCATGTCTGGTTGACTAATAAAATTAGGTTTTAAACGTTGAGCAACCAGTGCGATGCGGACTCACGCTAGAACTTTTGACACAGCCGATCGTGCACGCTACCGGCGCGATGCGGCAGTTACTTAGCAGCAGCCCCTCACGTTGGAAGTTCGAAAGTGAAGCGGAGATATTCGTAAGTTGGATATTTCTGCGTGCTCAAAGAACGAGAAAGTGCAAAAAGAAATCTCATCGTAGCGTGTGCGAGCCGCGCCTTTGACTGGGTTTTGACGACTTGGCGGGCTTGCATAGACGGATGTGAGCACTTCTGCCGAGCGGCGGCGTGGCCATCAACTTTGTTTTCTTTTGCTTTTCTTTTTGAAATGGTTATTTATTTGCATATATAGCATCGGCCACTGCACTGTGTTTCTCATATCATCATCATCTTCTTCATTATTGAGTTGTAGTGAAGTTTTGTGGGGAGCAACGCTCTAGAACAGGAAGGTGGGCGGCTGGATCCTCGAGCAGAGTTTCAAGGCCCGTCCAACTTTCCAGGGCCGATTCCGAGACCCCCCACTGGCGTACCCACTACGATAGAGTTTTCCTAACGAAGTCGCGTAAAGACACGTCACCATCAGTGAGACCAGAGTTGGGACCAGAGTCACCATCATTGGGACCAGAGTTCGGCGTCAGCGCTTGTTCTCGCCTTTCCTGTCCTCGTCTCGGTGTGCCGTGTAATTCGCAGTAACATGGAACGCCACCTAGCCCGCACGGTCTCAAACCGTGTACCGACAAAGCCACGTCCGGAAGCTTCCGCAATTATTGCTAGAAACTTTGCCACACGAAGAACCGAGCAACGTACGTAACAAGCCCTGGCTCAATAAAAGTGTTCGCTCATTCTGTACTCTATCTTCTTGTGGCGTTTCTGTATGCGTGTGCATTTGGCACGAAAGAAGAGGACAAAGAAGATGAGCAGTCTGGGTGGCCGCGCCGACAACGCGCGCGGTTGGGCTACGTAGGCCCGCCAGTGGCCGCCGAGCTGGGCCTAAATTTCCATCCCAGTTCGCTGCCACTGGGGCGCCCAAATCAAGCCGCCCCCCCTTAAGATCAACCCGACGCAGGTACCAACGGAAGCGCCGCGATCAGCTCCACCGCGCACGTGCACTACGAAGCACCGCGGTTGCCGAGTTTCACGTGCGAACGGAAAAAGGTACGTCGTTCACCTCTCAAACCCGACGAGTGTCCCCTTGTCTAGGAGAGAAGGGGGCAAAGCGTGCTCAAGTCGAGCGTCCTCCGCCTGCCCGCACCGGAGGTGACTTGACTCCTGCGAACACTCGATTCGACAGAGTAGTGTGTGCTCGTTGCATGAACTGTGTCCCGGTGCAAGGTGTCGCAACAGCAGGGGAACCGTGGCTGAGCATTCCCGCACTCCTATCGTAGGCCCAGCGGTTTTGAGCGCTCAAACTGTTGTTTCGGTTCGCTTTGAGGTGATCCACAGGCAAGACCGAGCGTCGTCCTAGCGAGATTGTACCGAGCCGCCGTGTTCGCGCACAAACAGTGTCCCGCCATTGCATAGGCAAGTTCTCGAGCCGCGATATGTTCGTAGCGACCTTGCTGTCGACGCTGGTGATCGTGGCCGTCGTCAACTACTTCTGCCGCAAGCTGCAGAGCAAGCAGGAAGGCGCCGAGTACCGCGACGACGGGCAGCAAGGTGCGTGGGCGACCGTCGCGCGCAGCCATTCGTCGCCGCTGAAGCCCACGACGACGACGTACACCGTAACCTCGGCGCTCTGTTCTGTTCCCGAGGAGGTCAAGGCCTGGATGGCGGCACCTAGGATGGCGACGGGCGACGTGGCTCCCTTCGAGCCGGCGCAGCCGCCGCCCCGGGTGCCGGACCGCGCCGCCGGCCCGGGCTTTGACAAGGACGAGGACAAGCGGGACCCGGAGGTGCTGAGCCAGGGAGAAGGACTCCAGCAACAGCCGCCGCACCGAGGTTAGTGTAAGGGCGTACGCGCTGACGTCGTAGACGTCGCCATGCTTGCTTTTATAATTTAGAAAAACCTCACAGGCCTACGAAGAGGCATAGGGTGAGGGTTATCAAAGGGTGATCATTGTAGTATCGCCAGCATGGGGAGACGCTGCGCGTTATATCACGAGATCCGCCTACGTCCAGCAGATCTGTGGAAGCTGCGAATGGGACTACAGAATTGTGTACGTGACCTCATGAGATTTCTGCCTTTCTTCTTTTGCTTTGTTTTTTTTTAACTGCGTTTCGAAGGATAATTTTGCTTTGCCTGTTCCTAGGTGTTTGGATGTCGTCGTTGCTTCCTCACTGGATATATTTGTGGACGTATATAGACAGTGCGTGCTACTGGGTACGCGCCGATTCCTGCGCTACCCAGTAGACAACTTGTGCCACTATGTACGTGCGCAAGCAGACGGCCTCGACACTGATTATGTGCCCACTCCGGGTCGATGCCCCCAGAATGCGTGTGCCATGAACACACAAGGAGAATAGGAGCCTTAGATGTACTTAGATCTGTGTTGCACTTTTCTGTGCCCCACACACCCCTCTCATCAACATTCTTCCCTCGAAAAAATGTCATAAATGGCATTCGTTCCCGGCACGCGGGCAGCTACCAGTTACAGGCTGCGATGCTGTGCACTTGTCAGTGTTGCCGACTCGCTAAGTCAAACAAGCTTTACATCATTTAGATTCCAAGCTCGTGTTTTCTTTTTTTTCTTTCTTTCTTTTTTCTGCGAGAACAGCTAAATTGTGACAGAAGAGGAATAGGTGGGTCCTCGGATGCGATATGTGAGAAAGCAATAGGGGATGTTTATTGGCGGGTACTAGTCCAGGCAACGAAGAGGAGTCTATGGCGGAAAGGGTAGCTGGCGTCCTTGCCCCATTGGTATACGACATTTTATTCCTTCTATCTCGGCTGTTATTAAACGCTTCTCATAAATTCTTGCGGTAGAACTCTTCCGGCTGGGCGGCGATTTGCAAATTCTGGTGTATAAGCGTAACTTAAGATGCGCAGATGCACCATGGTGAAAGATTATTTAATAGCAAACCGCAACTGAATATCACAGAGGCTAAATTGATTATGAATGAGTAGTATGTATTACAGTAAATCTCGTTAATGCGATTTTTCATAATACGTGATCTCGGATAATACGTATTTTTGTTTCTTTTGCCTGCCAACGTCCTTTGAAGTAACGTATTTTCATACGTTATTGCGGTCGCGTTTTCACTTGAAATGAATTATACGACTGCAGAAGTGGACATGTGCTGGTACTTCTAGAATGCATAGCTTTATATTCTAGTGTACTACCTCCAACAAAATTCCAACAACCCATGAACAACATCTTAAGCCCCAGTCACGCTGGAGGAAAAACTCAAGCGGCACGCCGCCGCATGGAAAACGCTGCGGCGACAGTGCGGTTACACTGACTGGCGACGCCCCGCTGCTGAGTTGAGTGAGGAAATCGCAGCCTCTTTTTTTTTACTTCCAGTAGAACATCTTCTTTTACGGATATAAAAAAAACTAAAGTTCAGCGGAAACTAGCGAGCTATTTGAACGTTTCTGAATAAAGTGCGTTTACTGCAATGTGTGGGGTGTCTAGTGATGCTGCTCCGCACAATGTGTTATGTGGAGCAGTATCGCTCCGCGCCACACGAACCTTCGCTATTGAGTTGGTCACCGAGTATACCTATATTCATATTTTGTTAGCTTTCTTTGAATAACACGATTTTTGGATGATACGTTTTAGTTTCGCGGTTCCCGCGAAGATCGTATCAGTGAGATTGCATGGTATGTAATCTATCTGGCACAGCTGCAGGTCTGGTACTTTTGTAATTTTCGTCTGTTTTTTTTTTTTTTTTTTTATCAGCACGTAAGCAGATGACGCGCGAAATTTGGGGTCAGTGAATAAGTCGTACGCACCGGCTCATCGCCTTTGATATTCCTTCAGCTTGCTGAGGACGCTGCCTGATATATGACCGACCTTTCGTCAGCTGGCGCGCAATTCTCCACGCAAACTCGAGTGCCTGTGTCTTTAAACGCGTCATTTACCCCTTCTCTCTACCCTTCCTCGGCCTGCCGCTTCTGCTCAGCGGCCAAGGCCAATCTCAACCACATTAGGTGGGCATGCCCACAGCACAATTGACCCGCTCCCTTTAATAATTTATTAGCTCGTGCGGAGCGGAGGGGGGGGGGGGGGTAGGGGGTGCCTTTCGCAGCTCCAAGCCCGACGTTCAGGAGGCCATCCTGGGGTGATGGGTTGAGAGGGTGGCGAAGGTCTACCTCGAGTATAGACCTGCCCTCCCCCCTCTATCCCGCTGCCTTTCTTCTTTGAAAAGATAAAGTTCTTGCTGGTGCTGCTGCTGCTGCTGCTACTACTAACAACTACTACTACTAACTACTACTACTACTACTACTACTACTACTAACTACTACTACTAACTACTACTACTACTACTACTACTACTACTACTACTACTACTACCACCACCACCACCACGAGGTAATGCGAGGGAGCTGCGCGTTCTGGGTTGTGCGTCACTTCCGGTGTTCGGTAGTGGCGATAGCCTCTCTCTCTTTAGATTCAGTATCGAAAACGCTCGTTCTTTTTTTTTTTTGCTAGCTTTTAGTCACGCGGGCACTCATATTTCAAACGTAATTATTTTGTTTTTTTCTCGGAGGCTCCTTAACATCTGCGCCATCTGAAACTAAGCCTTGTACGTGGTCCAAAATCTGGTTGCGATTTTCTTCAAAGACGAACCGGGTTTCTCTGTTGAGACCGTTTTCTGTGATCTGGCGGAGCAAGTTGGGAGGGAGAGGGGGGGGGGGGGTGTGGAGCAAAGGATATCCTGCGGGGAAGATGTGGGGGTTGTCGATTAATTTGCCCTGAATGAGTTACGTTGTTCCCAACAGGCCTGCCACCCACTCCGGCTGGGGCCTCCCTGCAGAAATTCGCCTTCGATTCGCACGTGGCGTCTCTGGACACCGGGACGCACAAGTGAGCCCCTGTTTCGCATTATTTTGGGTTCAAAATTGCCTTCCTTTTCAGTCGGGCGCCGGTCGTTCCCAAGCAAAAAAAAGATGACGTGCAGCGGTATTCCCGGTAGAATCACTTTCGGGGTCTACGATCACTTTTCGGGAGATTTCGTGTGACTCGGCAGCGGAAACAACCACGCCAGTCGGCCAGTGGTGTAGTGTCGAGCATGCTGTCTTGGCCCAGTGCCAGAAATCCGGGGCCAAGTTAGGGTGAAATTTCGCGAAAGCTATCGTAATCCACGAAAGCGGTTCGGCCGGGAATGCTTTCGCCGATGTGTGCCCGTTCCAAAGTATGGACCAATTCTGTGACACGAAACGTTATATGCCGTGAAGTGTGAGCTACGGTGTTAGGAGTACGACTGCGCGACGTTGGGCCAGGTGGTGTAAGGCCTCTGAAGCGCAAGCCATCGCTGTAAAAGGAGAACAAAGAGGGAGACAACACACAGTGCTTGTGTTGTCTCCACATCTGCCCTTGTATAGCTGCGTTGTCTCTCCAGGAACTACACTATGCTTACCATGCCATACCCTATTTTGTACGTGGTTCGGTTCTTGCCGTGATTTGCTGCCCTGCGTTGTATTACGCTGTACCGTGTTATGCTACGCTGCGCTATGTTGTGCGGGACGTGCTACTGATATTTCTGTCCTGCCGGATAACGCATGTGATGTTATCAACAGACTGACAAGCACGTGCAACAGTTGGAGCGGTTGCAAAGAAATACGACCTAAGGTTAACTTAAGTTTGCGTAACGGGCCAAATCGCTGCTTCGAAGCCGCAATGGCGCGTCACATAGGTTGACATCAGCGATTAGCTACAACCTGTTGACGTCGGTGACTACGACAGACAGGCCAGAATTGTGAGCCTTTTTCATATTGAAGTCCTGGCCGCTCACAAACACGCATTTGTTGCAAACAACCGCGTCAGGCAGTACGGGAACGAACGTCACTGTTTCACTTCCAGAGGCCCATAGCGCTACTCATGAAGGCGTTTTTTTTTTCCGATCTATACTTGGCCAATGTAGTCCGTGTATTCGAGACACAGCGCCAAGGTGTTCAAGCTAGAGAATGCTGACGGCTCGCGATTAGGTGAGAGCGGATTTCAATAAGGGTCATGCACTGTGAGAGACATTGATGCTTATTAAGGAATGGCGGCAGATGAAGTTAATCGCACCGTCCGTGGCTATCACGTGGCTCGTATGACCAGCGCAACTTTGCTATGCCGGATCCGCCAACCTGTGGCGGCATGCAATTGGAAAGTCAGTAGAGCCGCCTATATACAAGGACGGTCACGGCTGTGTCGGTGAATATAGTACGTAGCGGCGTGAGCATTGGGACACGTGGTCAACTCACCCTGCTGCTCTGGATGCTACGTCGTCATGACTTCAAGATGTCGATGCACCGTGGCCGCTGCAGGGACTACTCTTCCACCTATATATATTCGAACGCGTCCTATAGACCAGAACCGGTTGCCTCTCGCACACCCGCGAGACCCGCCTAGAGCAAGCACCTTTAATCTCGACCCATGCCGTTAGCTGTCAGCGCAGCCAGCGCTGCCGGCTTCCTGTTTGAAGACGGTGCAACTGACGACAATGATACGGCCAGCTTACTCTGGCCGTAAGCACGGAATAAGAACAGGCTGAGCGTTATCACGTATTTCTTTTTCTTTCCGCCAGTTCTCGCAGTCCCCAGCAAAAGATGACTGCCCGTCGAAAAATCTGCATATCCTGGTCTATACTGTTTTTTTTTTTTAATAATACTCTGGATCTGCTGCTGAAACAGCTGGCTGCGCTTTGGTGCTCGATACCGCGCTCGAGTCTGATCGGCCGGCACTCTTGAGATCAGGGAGCCTGTGGGGCAAGGCCACGTTCTTTCACAGGATCGCACTATGCTGTGTGCAAATGACTAGCTTCAGCTTCTGGTAATGTGCTAACGTGTTGCGAAAGAGCTTACAGGCTGCCTTCATGTCACGAACGCCATGACGAAGTTTGACGGTGCCATTTCTAGTGCAAAGTCTTTCAGGTAGCATGTGTGTTTGTGTGTGCGTGTGCGTGCGTGCGTGTGTGTGTGTTTGTGTGTGTGTGTGAGAGAGAGAGAGAGAGAGAATCCACAGAAAATACACTTCTAGGCCACACAATGGCCATATAAATGTCATTACTATTACTTTGGGCAGTAGATCCCGAAAGTTGGTTGGTTGTAGATAATCCCTTGTCTCATGAAAATAATTCAAGTACTTCCTCTAGAAGAGTAAGAAAAAAATTTTAGACCTTCTGTTCGGGGCTCTCATAATATAACAGCCATTTTTAACAAGTGGACACTACTTGGCAAACTTGGTAGTGGTTTACGACAGCATTGTTTGGCATTACACTACCTAGTGCACTCATTTACAAGATTGTCCTTTGCTGAAAAAAAAAAGAGGGGGGGGGGGCGGTACCTACATACAGTGTCATATTCGCATTCTTTTCCTTGTCCCGACCCGCAACAAGCGAAAATACGTTACTCACCATGAATACAAGAGACTTATTGGCTGCCCCCCTTTCCGTCACAAGCAGAAGTTGAAGTCATGTGAACTGTGCTGCCTGGCCCGCCACAGTGGCGCAGTGCAAATGACACTTTGTCTCCGATCACGCTGTCCCAGTTTCCATTCTCGACAGCGGCAATTCGTCGCATTCTAACTGTGTGCAGAATGCAGAATCGCTTGCGTGCCGCGTTTTAGCGCTCACGTTAAGAAAATTACTTCGAAGTTTTCCACTACGGCATCTCTCATACCCCTATGTTCTTCTGGTACGTTAAATCCTATCAATCTATTAAATCGTCAATCAATGAATCAATGCTACTTCTAAGCAGGCTGCCTCCACAAGCCATTCTGATCTCCGCGACAAACGAATGAAACGGCGCTTGTTTTGCGCAGTAAAACCTTCATTTAGGCTTGCTTGGTTCATTCCGAAACTATAGACAGGGCTGCACATAAAAACGCGAACGAAGGAGGGACACGTCAAACAAGGACGATCTTTGTTGTACAGTACAGTCTGCTCTTAAATGGAACACCTAGCCGGCAATTAAGCCCATGTAGCTTAAACGGTTCTACTTCACCGAGAGAAACAAATGGCTGACAGGGTGCACCCGCTTGGTGTCCATGCGTTGAAAATTAGTCTGCATACGTTCACATTGTATTTCATGTGTGGTTAGTCGGTAAAAAACTAAATGTGGGTTCACTTTAACACTAGACTTTACTGTAATTGTCCCTCTTGATCCTGTTTTTTACGCGCAACCCAGTCTATACATGCTTGCACTGACGTCATCGTAGTCGCAATGCTTGGAACCCCAGCGAGGTGAGAAACATTGTCCGTGACGTCATGTGAAAGCCATGAAAGCATCCCGCATGAGGTTCCCGCCGTTATTCTGGCACATACTCCAACATCGTTGGGCCCGCGTGTTTATGACGTTGAAGCGAGTTACCCGCAGGTGCGAATATTCTGCGTCGACGTCGTCGTAGCCACCACGTTGGAGCACGTGCCCCGGTGAGAAGCTGCCGGCCGACACGTCACGCGAGAGTTCTGTCCAAAAATCGAAGGACACTTTGTAAATTCCAAAGTGTCTTCGGCGAAAGCTTCTCCGAACCGCTTGCCGTGGAATCATCGACTGTCCGCTTGGGAGCCATCCGACTAACTCGACTGCCGCAACGAGACGTCTGACGAAGGAGCGTTGCCGCGCGCGCCGCTGTGCCATCACGTGATTGCTGAGAGAGTGTGAGGGGTAGAGGCCACAGCCGGCACCGTTGCAGGGCACGAACGGACGGACGGTCGGACGTCGCGAGTAAAGGCTTTCGCCTTTAACAATGTCCTTCCTCCGCGCAAACGTCGCGCAGGTGGCTCGTGCAGAAGGTGGTGGGCCTGCAGGCGATGGCCAAGGGAATGCTGCTCCGACGCTCGCTGTCCGAGGCGACGCGGCGACGTCACGCGGCCGCCGCGCGCATACAGGCCTGGTGGCGCCACCTGCAGTCCCGCCGCGTGGACGCCACGGGAGACTCGTTCTTCAGCAAGTACGAGTCGATGTTGGACGCGCCCATCTACCGCGTCTACCAGTCCGAGGAGAGCGAGGTCACGTGGTCCGCCGACGAGACTGACATGCTGCTAGAACACGTGCGTCGCCTATGTATATCCATATACCACGTGTTACGTCAATCCCGTCGTACTGTACACTCTTAGGCAAAGGTACACCCTTTGGGTTGTATATCTGCCACACAACGACAATCGTCATCTGCCTTGCTTGCGTTTCCTTTCTTGAAAACGCCGCGCCCACTACTTTCCGGTCGGGAATGCTATGTCATGCTGATAACGCGCATGCTGTTTCTTACTGGGAAGCACCGTGCTCGCAGCGTTAAAGAAAGGAAATGCGGACAAGACTGATGTCGTTTATTGTTGTGTGGCAAGATACGACCCAAAGGGTGTAATTTTGTTTTAGAGTGTAGACAGAACCCGCCGCGTTTGTGAATGAACCGCATGACGAAAACATAACTGCAGGAAAGAAAGGGCAGAGAAATGTACCGTTGGCGCTTCATTGGTCTTGGCAGCTTTGGAAAGATAAATCTTTGCCAAACAACTCTGGAAGCCTCTGACAAACATTGAATGTTGCGTAAGGGCGAGCCCAATATTTAATCGCCTCCTCCTGGTAAAAGCATCCAGCTGATTTCCGCTGAAATTTCTCGCAGAGGAACCATTTTACTGTGGCTGTTGGTCAATAACATAACCCGTTTTACATGTTTCAAGTAATACATGTTTTACAAGTTTTTAAAGTATTACATTGTTACGGTTTACAAGTATTACATGTTTCGTTCACATAAAGGCAAAGTGGGCGCAGAATATATGCGTGGACGCCACTCAGAGCATGTCGATTTCTCTGCAACGGAGCCGTGGCGCCACCTGTCGCCGTTGCAGCGAATGGTGCGAGCCACCACATCAATCACATATGGCGACACGGTTCCGTCAGAGCGAAGTTGTTATTCGTATATTTTGAGTGGTGTAGCCGCAAACGACACGCAATTTGATTTTATTGTGAACAAAACACACGCGTTTCCAAACGTGTTCGCAAATACCCTAGCCCTAGAGTCCATTGGGGAAGTCATATTTAGAACAGTCCTGTTCACAGCTGTGCGCATGAATTGACCGAGCAGAATTATTATCGAATTCTCGGTCTCTGGACGCTCCGCCTTATCTCTAGGGGGCACGACGACTGCGCCACCTCTTGAATGAAGCGTGCAATGGGACTTTTGTACCGCACTGAAATTTCGTAAACTCTGCATTCTCAGCAACCTCTCGATGGCGCCGACGTAGAGTCGTGCCTCTCCAAAAGCCCTTAGTCGCACGAACAGCCTACCAGTTTTATTGAAGCCCAACGACAACCCCCCCCCCCCCCCCCCACCTCGCCCGCCTCCTAACCAACACCGAGCCGGTGCGTCAGCCGCCGGGGGTCATGTGACACGCTGACGAAGAAGATGTTTTAATCATCGTCGGAAGAAGACGATGTTCTGCGCTTCGCGAGCTGTCTACCATCTTGTCAGCTGATACAGTTATTGTAAATATTCTGTAAATACACGTCTGACTGTTTTTAACCCCGTAACAATATATTAAACCAGCAAGGGTTGTAGGGAACGTCCACCTTCTAAAAGCGCTGTAATTAAAAGCTATTTGGAGCACTAACTTGTCAGCCGTCGAGAGAGGCACGAGACCTTTAGAAACAATTTTTTTTTAAATCCCTGGGTTCAGCTTGCCACAACCCCGACCCGATTATGAGTCACGCTGGATGGGGGACTGCGGATTAATTTTCACAGCCTGGGGTTCATTAAAGTGCACCAAATGCACGGTGCACGATCGTCTTTGCACCTCGCTCCATGATGTTTAGAGTATCGGGGGGGGGGAGGGGGGGGAGTAGAAGGTCCGAAGGAGTGGAGCCGGGGTCGTTACAGAAATAGGCAACTTTACAGTGTAGCGATCCATGTCTCGATTTACAAAATTAAATTAAATTACTGGGTTCTACGCATCCGAACCACGATCTGACTATGATTCACGCCGCAGTAGGCTACTCTGGAATAAACTGTACCACCTGGGGTTCTTTGACATGCACCTATATCTAAGTACACAAGCGTTATTTGCATTTCATCTTCATCGAAATGTGGATGCCGCGGCCGGCATTCGAACCCGCGACCTAGAGCGCAGCAGCGCAACGCTATAAAGGTTTCAATGAAGAGAGAAAATTTTTAAAAAATGTATGCGACATGCTAGACTGCAATATATATAGTAAAACCTGGTGGGCTCAAGCAGGGTTGTGAGATTATTTGTCAGCGTTGCGCTTGAAGTGCGATCAAAATAGAAAGCATCACCATCGTAATCATCACAATCATGATCATCATGTACGTCTGTCTCTCCTATATTCCAGTATTCCGTAAACTGCGAGAACTTTATCGCCGACTGTACTACGTTTACGAGTAGGCTGAGACTTGCTGGAAACGAGGAAGGGTGTCCGAGTCGGGTTGTTTGTAGATAATGCGGTGCACTCGGGTGCGCAGAGCGACGACTCCGGCGCCGAGAGCGAGATGACGCTCCACCCGTCGCCGGAGCAACGGACGGAGGAGAGTCGCCTCATGTTCGGCGACCTGATGACCGTCACGGGCCAGAGCTCGCCGCTCAAGTTCGCCGACCTCATGGAGACGATGTGAGCGCCCTCTGCCCGCACCCAAGGCCTCGCGCCGCACTTTAACACCTTTATGGGAGTATAAAAGGGTGTTTGCTTTGTCCCACGGCTAACTCCTCCAATCTTTAAGGTGTCAGCTCGAGTCGTTGATACGGGAACATGAAATTCTGATTTTTAACTACTTTTTTGTGGAAGTAAAAATTATGATAGCTGCGGCAGACGACACATAAACACTCGCAGATTTCGCTGTCACATTCGTTTGTGATATTCCCAGCTTATTCGTACTCACCGATGCTTCCGTGCGTGAGCATAAACTCTCAAAAATGTCTGCACCCTTCGAGGGTTATCTTGTCCCACAACAATGATCGTCATCTACCTCCCTTGCGCTTCCTTTCTTGAAAGCTTTGTGCTCGCTACTTTGCTGTCGAGAATGCTGCGACGCTGATGACCTAAAAGTGCCGGGCGCCCAGCGTCAAAGGAAGGAAATGCAGGCAAGATGGCGGTTATTGTTGCGGGACAAGATAAGCCTCAAAGGGTTCAAACGTTAAGGGTGCATATTCTGCCAATAACCGTTTTGCACGTCACTGCTGCGTCACATGTTGTTACTGCCACTGAGCACGTTCTTCGTGTTTCAGGTCGGCTTTATTTCTTAATACACTCTTTGCTGTGTACGAATTCCTTTACACGATATCCTAAATAAACGGCCCACTGAACGGGGGAACACAGCCACAAAAGAAAATTTCCTTTCTTCAGAACGCTCGAAAAAAACACAAAATGCTCTTTACGGCCCACAACGCCCGTAGCTGATGCTAGGAGCACGACTCCTTGCTGAGTTATTACACAAATTAAAGAACAAGGGCACCGACAAACTAAACGACTAAAGATTAGGAAGCTAGAGAAAGAAAGCCGTGACAGGCTAAAGAACAGCGTAGTGATCTAACTAGCACAGCGAAAACTTTTATCTCATTACCGTATTGCGAAATAATGGAAGCGGTAATGAAGCGCTCTAGGTAAATTTTGGGCACCAAAGGTTCTTCATTGTGTACCCAAAGCATATCCCGCCAGCGTTTCAGCATTATGCCGCCATAGGAATGCGGCTGCCGAGGCCGAGATTTGAACCCGCAGTCTCGTACTTGGCAGCGCAACGTTATGAACACTGGGCCACCGCAGCTGGTGACGTCACTTCCGACGAAGCCTGTTCGGAGCAGTGCCTCTAACGTTTGCATGCCTGCCAACTTTTACGGTTTCATAGTAAAATGGCCTATCATTGAGAGGTGGCTTACGATTGCCGTGTCGGTTCCAATAATTTTACGATTTTTAATTCGCGTTCTGTTAAATGCAAAAAAAAAATAACTGATCTCAACAGAATGCAAATATGCTTGTCGAACAATATTCAGGGGCCGACTTGTCAAACGCACTCAGTTATTGTGACCTATTGGCAACAGTGCCGCAAGCAAAATTCACGTGAAATTTTGGCCGACGTTACCGGACATTTCTCTCTTTTTTTCTGTAACGCAGATTATTGCTGCGAATTTAGATCAACGTGCGCTTTCACAGCGTCTGTACAGGAAAAGTCAGCCATTTTTTTATATAAACAAGGCATGTTTTGCGTTGAAATAATATTCAGTATATTTCACCATATGTTTGTATTTCTTTCGCTTCGACGGTAATATTTTATTGTGTATTAAAGTTGGCAGGTCTGCATATGGGGCACCACTCCTCCTGTATACCTGCCGTTTCTCACTCAGAAACTCCGCATTTTGTGCCACGCCGGCCAATGTCATGTCAGAAAGAAACCTTAGCAACCGTTGCTCATTGCCCAACAATAAATAACGGGCGTAAACGGCACGTGACTTCTGCAGATATTTTTTTTACGTTGCATCAGGGATTGCTTTGCCACTTTTCCAATCGGAGTTGAGCTTTTCATCATGCTTTTATGGTTCACGCTATAGCGAGCGGCTTTCACTAGGGCACGTGGCCCCAGTGTTTGCGTGCAAACATTGGTCAGTGACTGCTACGACAATGTGTAATGCGTGGCTTCCTGACTACTGTAACCGTTATTAACATGAAGGCAGTAGAGTAAAATTCCTTTAACTCGAACCCGACAGAAACCGAGAAATTCCATTTTTTTTTTTTTATGTAAGCGGAGTTACGAAGTAAGCGAAATCACAATGTAAACTGCAGTGGTTCGCCGCGCATGGACCACATAGAGCATTTCCGAAATGGCTCCAGTAACCGCTAGCTTCTTCCGGAAAGTTCAATATTCCTTCAAGAGAGCTGCTTCTTGGCCTAGGTGGCATTTGTTGAAAGACATGTATTTGTCGCAAAGAGGACGCTCGAAATGGAAGACACCTTGACGACGCACTTGCGTTTTTTTTCTTTTGCGGCAAATAAGTCTTTTAGCTCAATACACCTGGAGCAGTAATTGAGCACCTGCCTTCGTCAGGACAAAGGGAAGTCTCCTCGTTGAAAAGAAGTTGCCTCCAGGCTGAGATGTTGGGCCACACAGCTTAACTCTCACAGTCGATCACGATTTCATGTCTCCATCTCCGAGTGATCGCTTTGACTTCCTTTGTATTTATACGATCGGCTCTGGTGTGACGTTGGACGTCGCTTGCAGGAAGGAGCCCCAAGGTTTCGTCAAGATCGCCGAAGGGACCCACTGCGACCTGTTTCGCGTGCACTCGCGGGAGGGCACGAGCGTGCTCAAGGTGGTCAACCTCGAGTTCATCGTCAAGTACTGGGACACCCTGTATGCGGAGGCGGTCATCAGCTTGTGAGTGCATGCCATCGTTTCTAGCATGCGCAGCATGACCGTCAGTGGGCACACAGGAAGGAAGAACTCTCTAGAGGTTTAGTTATGCATCGGAAACATTCAGAAAACGTGTTTATTGACACGGTATTAAAACCCCTTTTCAAACGGTACTCTCAAGTCATCGTCATCGTCACAATGAAGGCGCACTACATTCGTAAGTTGGTTTACGGCATAACTTTCGTTCTTTTTTTTTTATTGAGCATTGGTTTGCTACTATGAACTTCTGATTCGAACGCTGAAGAGAATATGAATGCGCACATATTCTAGAAGTCGGGGGGCCATATTAGACTGAAGTTTTACAAAGAAAGAAGCCCCACGCAGGCAGTGATTTAATCTCGATGTATCTGCCAGCTGCCATCACTCCATTTCAATGGGAACCCTCATATCATCTATCGTTGAGTCCATCCTCAAGAACTTACGAAGATCTCCCGATTCGTCCTTGTTTCAGGGAACTGGCAAAGTTGCGAAAGTCGGGTGACTACCATGCGGCAGGCTTCTCCGACACGAAACGGTAAGAAGGAGATAATTCACAATTTTGTTGAACAACTAATCGGGTGCCTTCAGGCTTCGAAAGAGCCCTGCCATTAGATACGGTTCTTTCTCGGGAAGAGTGCGCTGAGGGCAGGACAGGGAGTGAGCCAGCTCCGGATGGCATGCGGGGCAAAGGCGGCGAGGTTATTCCGGACAGGGTATAAGCCCTGAGCGTTGCCTCCGAGATCAAACGGCACGCGTTTGTCGACACTAAGCTCTGCCTGATTTCGGAAGCCACGCTACGAGGGACGTTTGTGAGTGAAGGCCCGTCCATAAGATATGGGTGTTATCGGGTTAATCGGCTCAGTGTCTGCCGTGTGTGTTTATCTCGCAGCATGCCCTCAATATAATAGACGAGTTGAAGAGAGAAGAGGGAAGACTGTGCCGCCTGCAAGAGCGTTCTGACTTATCGAGTTTTCGAGCTCCTGCAGGCTGACTGTAGTGTTAGACTCTTAAATATGACTTCTCGAATCAAATATCAAATCAAAAGCAAAAGCATTTGCACAACAGTTTCAAACGCTCCCTCTAGACACAAGAATTCAGATAGGAAGTTGTCACATTTCACAAATTTCACAAATTTAGCTAGGGGTACCTACTTTCTAAAAAAAATATTGCACCTTCTAGGTTACCCTGCCAGTAACCGTCACCAACATTGAGAGGACTTCCTTTAACTCTATACTTGCTCCTATCCTTTCAGGAACTGTATGCCATGCTGATACGCGCATACCTGGACACAGCGTTGAAGAAAGGAAATATGCTTGAAAAATCAACGAAGATTCATGTTGCTGGGCAAGACAAGCCCCGATGTGCGCAGAGTTTTTTAATGAAAGTGTATGTAGAGTCGGATCACGAAGGTTCACAGCTCATAGGTTTCACGATAAACGCGAACTTCTGTCCTGTTAAACGCATGTCACTTCAACTTGATGGGTCACCGATTGTAGGTCATAACAGCCACTACACGACCAAATGTTCAATCCGAGCTGGTGCGCCCGCACTTTGGCGAAAATTAACCTTTCTTTTTTTTTTCGCAAATCCCGTGTCAAGGAAATCTTTTCGATCGACTTCACGCAAGACTTCCTCAAAAATATCGACCCCTTAAATTGGCAATCTCAGTGATATCGATCCATAGCTTCCGCGGCTACACGCACCACGAATTTTGCGGTTTGTTCTTGAGTAACCCGCTATTTCGTTACATTCCTCACTTCCCGCACCGTCTTCACTTGTTGTCACAACCAGGATATTCTGCGTCCTGGATCGGTATCCTCGAGAGCTGATCCAGGCCTGGAAGGACTACACGTCCTGGAAGCGGACCGACCATCAGCATGGACCCGGTAAGAAGTCGAGTCGATGCGCGCTGGCGCTTGCGTCAGTGCAGCGCACGCGTGTAGATCTTCTTATCTGCTTATCGATCTTCTTATCGAGCATATTGCTGGAAGCTCATCATGAGTACCACGATTTAAAACAGTACTGACGTGACAAGTGAATGGGCAGCGCTCTTTAGATTCGAGGCATTCTCTAAACAAAGGAATTCGTGGCATACACATCACGGCTGCGGAGTGCCGAAGACGCTTTTGTTACCGGGCGATCGTCTACAAGGGGAAAAGAAAAATACGTTAATGAGAGCTGGGGAGCTTGGCATGGATGGCATATGCTAGTCGGTGTCCTATGGCGAAATATTAGTAAGTTATACTCCAATAAGATTTGTTTACTTTTATTTCCTTATTTTTTTTTTCTAGCGTGAGTGACAGTTTCGGATCTCGAAAATGAAGGGAACATTGACGCAAGCCTTGGAGCACTCACTTGTAACAGCTGTTCTACGAGCCAGCTTTGGTTTCAGTTCTCAGAAGGCGCACGTGTCGTGACGTCACACCGCTTGTGGTCACGTGGTAGCAAGACATCGCGACGTTTTAGAACTCGCTCCAACTCGCTCGATGGTCCCTTATGCTGCTATACATCGGGCAGCATCGGGCTACATCAAAACGTCATTGATGTACATACCGATTGGCTTCAATTCCGCATGTGAGGCATAAGTGCCTTAAGCTGATTTATCCGTAATTGCCTGAAGAGTTGGGGAAGGCGGAGGAGGGGGACGACCAATTCTGTCAGTGCCAGCAGCCGCCAGTCAGTGCGTAATATTTTAGTTCTACCATGTCAGGCGATTTACAAGAAGATGGGTGAAGTTGTTGCCTTGCTAACATATATGGTACCCATACAAATAGAGGCCCTGTGAACGGGTAGTGCCGGCAACAAAACTAGAACCACCACAAAAACGGAACCTCTTTTAATAATAATATTTGGAGTTTTACGTGCCAAAACCACTTTCTGATTATGAGGCACGCCGTAGTGGAGGACTCCGGAAATTTTGACCACCTGGGGTTCTTTAACGCGCACCTAAATCTAAGCACACGGGTGTTTTCGCATTTCGCCCCCATGGAAATGCGGCCGCCGTGGCCGGGATTCGATCCCGCGACCTCGTGCGCAGCAGCCCAACACCATTGCCACTGAGCAACCACGGCGGGTAGGAACCTCCTTTGTATTTATGACAATGCAACGAGAGTACAAATAACAATAATGTGCCGATCTAGCTGCCGGGTATTAGAAAATGAAATTTGGTTTATTGATTGTTATTCATTTAAAGAAAAGGGGGGGGGGGCTACAGTTTTGGAGATTTGACCGCATACAGACTGGGCCAGGTCGGTAATCGGGACCTTCACTAAACATTCGAGACTGTCCCGCTAAATTCAGGATGGCTGACAACGCTAGGTCTGACAAGGGGTGCCCAGGGAACTCTCTATAGGGTCCTAGGTGCGAACCCCCGCATATAACCAAGCACCAGGCCGGGGGTCATCTCCACCCATTAGAAAAACTGGTTGGTCCACGGCGACATGGAGCTTAATACCCAGCGCTTCCCGTATTCGAGGCGCATGCTCTACCAGTGCATTAGCGCTTTGGCCACAAGGCCAGGAGGTCGTTGGATCGATTGCCTACCGCGGCTGCCGCGCTCTGACGGGTACGGAATGCAAGAACCCTCGTGTAGCATGCTTTGAGCGCACTTAAAGAGCCCCAGGTGGCCCAAATTAATCTATAGTCCTCTACGACGTCCCTTACAGCCCCCTCCACTCCCGTGTGTAGTTCCAGTATGTTAATCCTCACAATTCATGAAGTCTGGCTGACCCCATATATTGGTCCATTACACGACCTTCTTGTAACGTCAGGTAACAGCCTATACGAATAGAGCTTTCCCTCTTAATCGCAGACCTCGTACACCAACTTTCATTATCGATACCCACCACAATACCCTCGGCGCACCAACTAATGAGCTTTTTTTTTTTCCCAAGGTGCGCACCTGGCAGCGTATTGAAGGCGAACGCCAAGGCGCTCGCTATCTCGACGAGCAGCGAAACACAGCTCACGTCGGCGATTTACGTTTGCGTATATTAATTGTTTTTTGTTGTCGTTGCTATTATTTAACGACCCAGTTTCGAGCTTCCTGTTCCGCGACTCCCGCGCGTTCCTCGTAACCTCCATCGTTAATTACTTCACTGCTTTTACGCCTCATTAAACTCGCTTCGTTAGAGATTCCCCGCGTTTCACAAATTTATGCTTCGCATTCATACCGAAGTTTTTTTTTTCTCTCCCTGTTTCCGCGTTCTTACAGGTACGAGGCCGACGCACGATAGCACGTTCAGACAAATTTTCTGGAAAAAAAAGAAAAACAATTTCTTAGCCCCAGGTGGTCTGCGCTAAACCGCACCTTAATTGCTGGTCATCAATATTTAGTCATTACGCGTGATGAAGGTTCTACGGAAAAATTGCCCGGTAATAATTCCACGAACACGGCGACTGCGCGGTTGAGCTCGGGGTCGTTACGTGCGGGCGTTCAGTAATTATAATTTTTAAGTAACTGTGATTGCGTAAATCACGGTTACTTGTCTGTGAACGTGTCTCGATTTCACTGCCTCTCTTCGCGCACTTTCCATGGTGTTTTAATATGCTAAATAAATCACATCAGCTACCTCTCTCGCGCGCGCACAGTACTCATAGTTAAACAAAAAGTCATTTGAGGCACTTGCCACTTGTACCCGCCGCAGGACCGCAATGGTTATGTAACTCGGCTGTCGAGCGCATGGTCGTGGGTTGGATTGCCGGCGACCGCATTCCGAAGTGGAATAAATTCAGAAATTCGGAGCCATCTGCGCTACCCGCTACGACTGCCTCTGCTATTGCTCTTTGAGCCGCGAAACCCATTCATTCATTCATTCATTCATTCATTCATTCATTCATTCATTCATTCAACCAATCAATATAATTCATCATGTGTCAACCGTGTCCTATATTCAAAATATCCTTACTTGGAAGCAGTGCTGCGCAGTATCGAAGATACATGCATCTTAGATACTGTCTTAGATACTCTTTGAGTATCTTGTACCTACGTCTGGCAAGACGTGTGTCAGTATCTGTAAATGAAAGAATGCATCGTGTATTTTAAGATACAAGATACTACTATCGCAACGTCACCGTGCGAAACTATAAACTTTTGCTGAAGTCCACTTTTCAATCTGACACGGCTGTCACTAAGCCACCTGCATTTCCACGGGTACTGAATTTTCTATTGTCTGACCTTAACAAGTTGACAATACTTCATGCTTAAATATCATAGCTAGTAGTGGTGTCGCCTGCATCGTGTTTCTACATATTCGCTTATTCATTGTGATTGTGTAATATATATGGAACCACCTTTCTATTTTACTTATACTTTTACCCGCCGTGGTTGCTCAGTGGCTATGGTGTTGGGCTGCTGAGCACGAGGTCGCGGGATCGAATCCCGGCCACGGCGGCCGCATTTCGATGGGAGCGAAATGCGAAAACACTCGTGTGTTTAGATTTAGGTGCACGTTAAAGAACCCCAGGTGGTCAAAATTTCCGGAGTCCTCCACTACGGCGTGCCTCATAATCAGAAAGTGGTTTTGGCACGTAAAACCCCAAATATTATTATATATTACTTTTCCTTTTTTTTTTTTTAGCTCGCCCTAAAATTTCTTACTGTTACAAATCGCCAGGTAATTGGAGCTATAAGTGGCAGTAGTGTCAATAGCGGCGGCATCCTGTCACGCTTCGTGCCACTACCATGCGTATGAAACGTTTCTGAGCTGCGCAAGTTTTCTCGGGGGAGAAGAATCGTACAAGAATTGTACGTTAATGATTAGGTCGCTCGCGAAAGCTTTACGCCATCCGATAAGTAGAATATAAAAGGTAATTGGAGCTTTAGGTGCTCTCTGTATACACGATGCGTCACAAAAAAATGGCCGCTACCAGTGTTGTCGCTGCTGCACACCTGCGCAGTGATGCGGTATTGCTCAAATGGGTAATACACCTACGGACAAGGTAGAACTCCACAGTGGTATCTCGCCATCGTGCAGAGGTTTCTTAACGTTCTTGTAAATAAATGGAGACCCGCTATCTGGCCGGCAAGCAGAGCAGCGACTCTCATTAATTACAAACGCGACAAGCAAGAACTACGCACAACGCAGCGTACAAAGAGCTTTCATGTTAAGTAGCCAAAGCAACCCGAATAAATTGTTTCTGAATGAAAACATCATACTTTGAGCAAGAAAGACAAAAATTTTGAGATATTAATGGACACTTCATTCAAATAAAGCGAGGCTGGTCGGAGATAAAAAATTTCCAAGCAAACATGTAACATGTATGTGCACACAAGTTTGTAGCTACATTTCATGTATCTATAATAAGAAATTTGCGAATTTATCGAAGTATCTTAAGATACAAATGGACAGTATCGTATCCGATACAATAATTACGGTAATGTCTTGCATCTGTATCTCAATTACTCGTGGCCCGAGTATCTTGTATCGTATCATGATACAAATGCAAAGTATCTTTGCCCAGCCCTGCCTGGAAACATAACTAGGCACAATCATGATGTTTTTCAGGCACACTGATACCCTAATAAATCCCATAGCCCAATCAATCAATCAATCAATCAATCAATCAATCAATCAATCAATCAATCAATCAATCAATCAATCAATCAATCAATCAATCAATCGTCATTAGGGTGTGCGAAAGCGTCCGTACAGCGAAACATAACCATACACAATCATGCTTTTTTCATATATTTTTTCAGACACCCTGGACACTGCACAACCATACCTGGTCTTCCGCTTCGCTTACGCTGGCGTCCCTCTGACTCAAGCTAAGGTAAGGACCATCAGTAAGGCTGATACGTGATTCACTTGAAGCGATAACGAGAGAAGAAAAGGTGGTCCCCATCTTCAATTTATGTTTTGACGAAAATTAAATCGCACAGTTGTCCAGGAAATTCGCGCAGAGTCAGACAGCAAATGCTTGACGAAGCGTGAAAGCCATCTGTATCGACGACACAACACGAAATCGCGGCCGAAATAGAATAAAGACAAATAAAAGGCATGGCGCGTCACACAATACAGCACGCTGACGCAAGTATTGTGAATCTGTTCCAGACCCGCATATTCTAAATTGATAGTCGTATTCAGTAAATACGAGAGCGGAACCTACAGGCAATACCGGTCGTACGTTCAACTTAACACATTTATATTAGCATTATACTATAAAGAATAACTCACTGTAGCAAGAATGGATCGTACTCTACGCTCAATTTCATTTTTTTCACATCGATGACATTTAGAGAAGTTCAGGCGCTATAAGGAAGCAGTCATAATAAGAACGTTCAGATGACGGTTATGACAACATTAGCCATACATTACAGTATTATATCGCGCGGCTAAACAAATATTCAACCTAGTTGTAGCGTGCTCTATTGGAAGGGCGTCCGCATTTCTTCGCCCTCTGCCGCTGACGTCAGAGGTACGGCAACCACCTCGAGGCAGAAAAGCGTGACGATTTCTATCAGGTCATATTCTAATAAATGATCATTTAGACAGTGCATGTATTCAGAAATTGGGCATACATTTGTCTATAAGCTCAATACAATCGCTACATAGATGGCGGAAGGAAAAATAAAACTGAGGAGAGGTCCTACCCCCTCCGCGCGCTATAGGAGAAAAGCGTGGAGGAAGTCACATGCTATTTTTAGCTGTAACATCCATGTTGTCGGAGCACAATGGCGCGTTTGTTGTGGGGCTGCGTGCTCATGCGCGTGCTGTGTGTGTGTAGGGACTTTAAAGGAGGAGAAGAGATAAGTGCTGGCGCCGTAGCTGTCTCAGGTCATGCGCGTGCTGCCCCGTAGGTCTCGTACAGTGGTAAAGGCGTCGCGTGGGCAGGATTGCGTTGTAGTGTCCATGTTTTATTCCGCTCTGTTATCTATAACGCGCTCTTCCGGCTGTTCCTGTGGCCAGGTGGGGCAAGGAAGAAGGAAAAAAAAGCGTGAAACGAGCGCGCGTGCAGCACCTTATACACCACGTACCGCACCACGAATGATCTGGGAATGTATTTGCCGTCTTCGATGGATTCATGCTAACGTGCCATTCACAGACTGAAGCCGCGTGTGCTTCGGGATATGTAGTACGATGAGCGCCTTGTGCAGGTCAGTGACAGCTGTGCAGTGTGTCCTGCTTTTGACAGCGGGCGATGCACTTGTGGCACGTAAAAAGAGCCACGTGGAAGGATGGGAAAGAAGCGGCTGCTGTGAGCAAATAAGGGACGAACCCTCCCTCCTTACCGCCGATGTATGTGTGTGCTCGAGGGGCGCAGGGAAGTGAAGGTTAGTGGATGCGGTGCGAGAACGAACGAGGCTCGAAAAAGAGGAACGTGCGCCGACGCGCACATCAAACGGCTGACGGTCAGCACGTATAAGGCCGGTCAACGTGCTATAGCCGCACGGATACGCGCGTGCTGTTCGGCACCGCGCGAAGGATGCCACAGAACGTTGTTTCCGTAAAACTTCACTTTCCGTGAGGACAATGTAACTCAGGCGCCGCAGTCGGTGCATTTTATACGCGTAAACGAGGTTCTCCTCTGCTGGTCGCGTCTTCGGCGCGCTGTGGTTCGTCAGGTCTCGGCTATGCGCAGGCCGTCCGAAACCTGTTCAATAAAGCAAAACGATTCCTATAACGCCACGACCAGCATACGTGGCTGTTCTCGTACAATGCAGATGGACTAGCCATAGGTCGTGATGTTCGTAAAGTGCTGCTGCCGGTCGTCGCCTGTGCATTCTTGCAGCGCAGTTAAAATGCACAGACTTATGTTCAGAAACGCCGGCAAAAGTTTCGAGAGACGGGCCTTAATTCTTAAGTCTTAATTTGAAGAGTTGATTACGAACTCCTTTCAAAGCTAGAGCACAATACTCGGACGAAATGACTTGCGGGGAGGGGGGGGGTCGGGGGGGGGGCCGATGGTATCGCGATGGCATACACTGCGATCGGATCCGTTAATCAGATCACTTACAGCGCCGGCACGTCCGTGCAGCGCGGTGTGGTTGCGCGCCGAAGGCGACAGAAACAAGCGAGAGAGAGAGAGAGAGAGAGAGAGAGAGAGTCTTCCCCGACAAGATGGCGGAGTAACGCCAACTTCTGGCGTCACCGAGCTTCGCAAGGAGTGACGTCATGGCCTCTCCGTAGTTATTCCTTCTTCCATGGTTACGAACAATTTCCTGAGACTTGTCTATACATGGTCCATACATTTACGGCCTCACACTTTTTCTCGACTGCCGTCAGTAGGCTTCCATAAACAACTTTTGTAGACAGTTGACGGCAAATCGTGTAACCTTGCCTTTACAAATCCTGAACACTTAAGAGTTAGCCTTTTTTGTTGTTGTTGGCTGCTGTGTACATACATATGCACGCACAGCGTAAACTGAACTCTGTGAACGATTCCACTTGACATGATCTGAAAAGTAAGTGAAATAAGTTGAATATACGTATCTACCAATCTGCAAAAGCCTACTTGTAATGTTTCCCTCCGTAAACCTCCCATCTTGCTGCTTTTTTTAACATCAAGCACTGCACCGAGCAGGCCCTGCCCCCTGTCGTGTACGCTGATCCCTTCTCTACGCTGTCTGCGCAGCTGTGGACGAGAGCGCGGCTTGCAGTCACCGCGGCGGCGAGGAGACCATAGAACATGTACTTTGCCACTGTCCTCGATACCGCGCGCACTGGTTGTCACTAGCGATCGCATTGGCACGCCTTGACGACAGGCCACTTTCAGAACAGGCAGTCTTGGTATGCCGACATGAACTGTCGTCGCACCGAAAGTCGGTCAAGGCTTTGTTGACCTTTTTACGTGGCAGTGGCCTATTAGAGAAAGACTATAATGATCCCCATTCCCTCCCTTTTCATTTTTTTCACGCTTTTATCTTTGTCACGCTCTTTCCGTCTTTACTTCCCCTTTCCCTTCCCCTAGTGCAGGATAGCAAACCGGAGGTGTTAACTCTGGTCAACCTCCCTGCCTTTCTCTCATTCGCATCTCTCTCTCTCTCTCTCTCTCTCTCTCTCTCTCTCTCTCTCTCTCTCTCTCTCTCTGCGCAGCTGGACAACGCGTTGCAGCTGCGCAGCATCCTGCAGCAGGTGGCACTGTCGCTGGCCGTGGCCGAAGGCGCGCTGCAGTTCGAACACCGCGACCTGGGTCTGAACCACGTGCTCGTGGACGAGACCAGCTTCCAGCTGTACCAGTTCTGCATGGGCGGCAAGAGCGTCTTCATCAACAGTTGGGGCGTGCGGGCGACCATCATCGACTTCGCCGCCGCGCGCATCAGGAATGCAAACAGTGAGCGTCGCTCATTTCGTTGCCCGGATGTCAGATAGACGCCGAAGGGCAACTCGGTTTACGCTAAACTGAGTTCCCTGGCTCATTTGAGGTGCAAAGTTTAGCGGCTGTTTGTGAACAGAAAAACAAACTTGAGTTTAGGGGAACAAAGGACTACGTGAGTTTTTACGGTGAACTGAGTTTAGTATCATTCAGTTGAGGGGCAAAGTTTGGCGGACAGTTTAGCGACAGAAAAAAAAAAATTAGCTACGGGACTTTAAACAGCAAATCCTTTTACGCTAAATAGCGTTTGGTCTTAGTCAGTTTAGGGATAAACTTTAGGCACAAAAAAACTCAATTTATGGGCACTGTAATAACGGTAAACTACCGTAAACTGAGTTTAGCAACAAAGCTTAAGGACAATTTGTCGTCAGAAAATTCAGGTTAGGGTCACTGTACAGTAAATTACTTTAAGGTAAACTGAGTGCAGTAACACTTAGTTTAGCTAGGAACAGTTTATGGATAGGAACATTCAGTTTAAGGGGACAATAAAGAGCAATTTAGTTTACCGTAAACTTAATTTTGTCTCAGTCACTTACAGAGTTTAGGAACAGTTTGGAGAGAAAAGCTCAGTTTAGAGAAACTAAGGAACAAATCAGCCTAAACCGAGAAATTTTTCTATGAAAATCATATTTGATCACTTCACATTAGAGATTTATTACTAGCATTGTTGACCCGAAACTGTGTTCGCTCCCGTTTCCGCTATAATTCAGCGGAACCTTTTCAGTTCCTATACAGCGCCGTAGCAAAAAAGAAAAAAATGTATATATACTGACTGAAACTGGCTTGAAACTATCTTTGTTCGTTTGCATGTCTTCAGAGTGTAACTGCACGTAAACAGCACAAATTAGTTTTCTCCAAAAGCTCGACTCAAAAAAATATACACGGGCTGCTCAAACGCCAAGCAGGGGCGCTGAAACGTAAAGCAATTCCAAACTGTTTTTATTTCATTTCTGCCGCCAGCCCACCACGACCGCTCAAAGATTATTTTTTCGAGACACCCCCATTACGCCCGTGGGTCACGCGACGTCACGAAAACCTCGAAAACTCTCCATCTGATATGACACGTACACACGAATTACCCACGACTCGTCCGAACAAACGAAAATAATTATTTACGAGTCTTCTTTTTTTTTTTTTTGCACCATTAGCCTTCCGCTACTGGTCAAAAGATTTAGGGCTTCGCCCACTTCTCCTGTCTGTCCCGGGACGTCAAAAAAACTGCGAAGACTATCAATGTTAAGGTGACGTGTACGCACCAAAGATGCGTTATTACGCCGAACACAAGTGAATACTCTTTTGGAATAGCCGGCGACTGCGCCGTTCCAAAAGAAATCGGTGCCCACCGATCGCTCTGGCACCGATGATCATCCGATTATCTACTTTGTCTGCCCTAGCTCGTACCCAAACAAAGCATGCTCACTTTTGCGGGCTCCTCCACTTTTTTCAGCCAATTAGATAAAAAAACCAGTCAAGGTAGGTTCCTTGCTATTCCCTTTAAAACCAAAAAAAAAAAAAAAGTGGCCTCCTATAAGCGGGGACAACTTTTGATTGGCCGTTGAAACGCTCGATGCTTGCGTCGGCGGTTACGTAAATCTGACGTCAGAACATTCGAATAACAACAAATTGGAATGGTTTCATGTTATTGTGGGGCCCCAGTATCTTTAACGCTTTAACTAGTAGCTCAACCATATTGTTGACCTAACGAAACGTCTGGAAAAACGAAACAAACCTAAATATTAGTCTGTGCCTCTCAATTTACATATGTTTATGTTCCTGCTCAACAGTGGCAGTCACAAAAATGTCAATCGTGTTTTGATGACAAAACTGGAGGTCTTCAGTAAAACACGTTGTGGGGCGAGTTCGTGCAAAGCTTTCAATAGATGAAGCGCCAATAGTGACGGCACACAGGAAGGAATACAGACAGGACAAGGCGCTTCCTGTCTGTATTCCTTCTTGTGTGCCGTCATTATTGGCGCTTCATCTATTGGAGGTCTTCGTCATCCTCTTCTTAGCGCACATGATGGTTATATTATCACCAATGCGATTTTTTTCTTTTGTTTAAGCAAGCTGTTATTTTTTTATTCCTATAGAGGTGCATCTCAAGAACACATATTGACCTTGCGAAAGCAAGTGTCAAACACCAGTTTTCGACCATACATTGACCTTCAACCAGCTGGTCAGCAATATTTTTGACCTATTGTATCTCGCTCACTTTTTAGACAAGCTTTTCAATATTTCAGTTGGTGTGTATTTGAGCAATATAATGAATAAATAAAGCAATAAAAATGTTATAGGCGGAGTCTTTCTTATCTTGCCAGTTAAAGGGTTTAAAGAAGTACATTTTAGAAGTACACCTCCGAAGCAATGCATCCCCGGAAGCAACAAGTCATATGTAATGCACTTCAATTTAAATACCACTGCGATAAAAGCGAAGCACAGCGCTCACAGAAATAATTAATAATGTTAAATTTCATCTCAACACACATTTTATTGAAGTCTTCCGAAGGTCAACAGAAACGTAACAGTATATCTGTAACTATTTTTGTAAGGGTTAATTAAGAGATGCTTCTTTACTTCAGCGATTATTCATAATGCCACGATAGGTGTTACATCTATCTTCGCCTTTGACGACAATAGGTCCACCTATCTAAAGGTAGGCCAGTCTTTCTGATGCGCATCACCCCTGCTTGTAACTTGTATATCACAATGTGTTGCTCCATCGGTCGGGCCCCTTCTTGATTTGGTATATACCCGGACTAACTCCGACATCGCTATTTAAATTCATGCAAAATGTAAAAACGCTCTTGCGAGACAACCGCCCAACTGATGTGCATGAACCTTTCCTTTCCTTTTTTTTTTTTTTTTTTTTTTGCAAATGAGAGCGAAAATTAAATTCTAGTGTCTCTAATAAGCAGAGCTTTGATTTAGAGTCTCAAATGTTTTAGGTAAATTTCCTAAAAATGGTAAGCTTGTTTTTATATTATATTTTTAAATTGGAGCACAATGTTTACACATCCGTAACTCTATCAATACCAAGTGTTTCAGTTCTATTTAGACTATTTAACAGTTCAGACTATTTTAACTGGATGAATTTAACATATGAATTTACATCTTACGTAAAACCTTTGCATTGTTTAGGAGCGTTTTGCCAAAGTCGTACTCTCAAATTCCGCGGTGTACTTCGGAGCGGCGTACATTACATCAATTTTGACAGCTTTCGATGATTTGTAAGGTGTAGTTTACAGAATTGCGACATCGTTTTGCACTGCTGAGTTACGAGTTATAAACTTGATAGTTGAATGTTCTTTTTCTTTCTTCTTTCTTTTTTTTTTTTGGAGTATTGCAGTTCTCAATAATTTTTTTAGTTTGGAAGGGCTAAATAAAAAAATAATGCGCTTGCTACCATCACTAAATTTTGATTTTCTTTTAAATACAACAAACCTCATCAAACCTCGGTGCCGTAGTTCTTGAATAAGGAGTGCAATTTGCCTTTTTAGTTTGCATATATTTACACCGTGACGTCGTAGGCGCCACTGTCGGGTTCGTGTTCAGCTCGGCGCATAATGAGACATCACGATGCACTCGTACCCGATGCGTATGCATATATTTACCGTTCAATAAACTTCAATTTGTCGTTCGCGCTGGCTTTCGTGTCTCCGCAGCCGGCCACATCGTGTTCTCAAACCTTAACCACGCTCACCCATGCGAGTCCAGGCATTCGAACGTGTACTCTATCTACAAGGAGATTGGAACCATCACAAAGTAAGCCATACGGGGCGTTTTTTTTTTTTTTTTTAAGTGAACACGAGACTGGGCGCTTCCGTCGTCTAGCATTTTTGGTCCCCTGCCGCTTTTGTTTTTTGAGCTGTTTGCTTTCAAATCATCCGGGCCCGTATTCGCAAAACGTTCTTACGCTAAAAGCGTTCCTACCAGCCAATAGTAATGTAGGACATATTATCAGCGAAGTCGATCAGCCAATGAAATAACAGCACTTGCGTACGAAACAGCTCTGTGAATTCGGCTCCTCCCAACCAACTTACCTAGTCACCTTATTTCCCTGCGGCCCTCTCTGTGCTTCGACGCCGGTCGACTGTTTTCAATTATACTCGCCTCATAGGCACGCGACCCAAGCTCCAGGACCGACAATGTCGTGCCAGTGAGAGTCCCCTTGTCCTGCATAATCAAACTATAATTCACGAATAACGTCCTGCATATACTTTGTCAGCTAGGTATCTCCGTAGTAGACGGGCCACTTAGGGAATTAGTGCATGATAATGAACGGCTACTCTGGGCCTTCATAATTTTCTTGTATTAGTGCTGGCCGTTTTGAGCTATTGGGCACGGAGCCATTCTTCGGCAAACCTTTCAGACGGCCATGTGCACTCTCAAAAGAAAAAGAAAAAAGGTATAGAAGTTTTAAATGTATTTAGATATATACCGTAGGTCTCTCTCTGCGTACATCTTTTATATCGCCATCCTTCCTTCGACAAGCATCATGCACAGTCTTGGTCTTCGGGACTTTACTGCGTATACAACTCACACTGTGCATCCATCTGATTTGGGTGTTCGCATTTCGGCATGGCCCGTGAATGGCTTACAGCATTAACAAAAAATATTACGTTACATTAGACGTTGCACAACATGACAATAAACATTATTGTACGTCTCGCACATGTTCAATTATACTCAGTTAAACTAAAGTATCGCTTTACATAGATGCCAACATGTGCCTTGGACCTCAATAATTTTCGCACAAAATCTTAAAAGTTATAGCAAGGTAATTTTTGTGAACTTACGTTATCCAAACAGCACAGGGCTTGGAAAGCTGCAGACGGCAGCTTTATAATTCTGAAGTCTAAAACACCACCAAAACAAAACAAAAAAAAGTCGATGCAGCATTCACAGGCATTCGGTGTCCTCATCGCCAGAAGATAGCAATAATAAACACGGAAATTGCGTCATACCATGGGTCGTCAAGAGTGGTATTTGCGTATTGCTTCGGCAACGTTTGAGCCTGCCGGACTTTTCGATGTCCCACTGGGCTTTCTCGCTGCGTCCAGGGGCAACTGGGCCGGCTACTACCCGAGGACGAACGTGGCCTGTCTGGCGCACCTCACGAACCAGTTGTACCAGGCGTACCAGGGCAAGTTCGCGCGCCTTGGCGACCGCAAGGAAGCCGAGGCCTGGAACGAGATTCACACTTGGCGACTCGCGCTGCCCGAGTACCGATCAGTGTCCGACTTCGTCTCTGCTAAGTTTTGAAATTGAGAAGCGAGACGAGCTTCTCCTTTTTGCTTTAACAGTGTCTTCTTCTTTTTTTCCCCCTGCTTATTTCTCTCAAATAAATCTTTCTTTGCCTCGGGGCCCTCCAATTCCTTCTCTTCGGATAAGTGTGTGTCCAGCAGTATAGTGCAGACGCTGCTGAACCTAAAGCATTGCCAATGTTGTTCAACACTAAGGTAGCTTGCATATTCCTGCTTCCGCACTATAGTAATGTGTAAAAGGCGGCCCGTTAAGTTCCATCGTACTATGCTTAAGGCATTCCACCCCACGTTGACCGCTTGCGAAGCTTCTATACGACTGGCATATTTCAGGCATTGCAGTATTTCCATTGCAACCTTGTTGTGCGCAAGGTAGTACTTTTGTTGACTGCTTTGGTGCTGTAATATTGGCACATTCTAACCATTCCTAGGAAAATTGCATATTTGCGTCTGCCAGCTTCGTGTGATGCAGCACCTGCGAGCAGTTAAAAGGAACAGCGACTTTCAACTTGTCATTCTATAGCGTTTGATTAAGCCCATGCGTTCTATACCCTTGTACAGAATACTAGAATGCGCCAGCGTCCTACACAATTTACGGCAGTAGTCTTGGCGATATAGTTTCTGTTTCGGTCCACTGGAGACTGGGGCGTCGTGACGTCATGATACGCTGCCTCCGTCCGTTGCTGCAATCGCTGCGGCCGTCACAGTCGAGCGCGGTCAGAGGACACGCTTGCAGAGTTCGTGTACATATTTTTTTTTCAATTAGCAACATCATCATAGCTTGCTTTGTTGCTATATAAACATGACTAAATTTTAATAATAATATTTGGGGTTTTACGTGCCAAAACCACTTTCTGATTATGAGGCACGCCGTAGTGGAGGACTCCGGAAATTTTGACCACCTGGGGTTCTTTAACGTGCACCTAAATCTAAGCACACGGGTGTTTTCGCATTTCGCCCCCATCGAAATGCGGCCGCCGTGGCCGGGATTCGATCCCGCGACCTCGTGCTCGACTAAATTTTGCACTGCGTCATCACGTCACGACAATGTCGATGGCAACACTTTGAGATTAACATGAAACTAGGATTTTTTGTAAGCGTTTCCCCGCCTTCACACTTCGCAAGCGCTTCTGGCGTTTCACGTGCACTCTAAAAACAGCATACACAGTTTGAGGCGTATCTTGGCCCCACGACAATAATAGTCATCTGTCTTGCTTGCGTCTACTTCCTTGAAAAAAAAAACCTCTCCGCTCGTTAATCTCTTATAAGAAATGTTATGCCGCAGTGATAATGGGCTTGCCATTCGTGATCTGAAACTGCCGGACGCGCAGCGTTACCCATTTACAGACGTGTGTTGCCTGCAGGCAACATACCAGAAACAATTTATCTTCCTTGCCGAGTGAGCCTCTGCAACCGTGATATCGTACACGCTGTTTACCGGGGATTATAATCGAGGTACACTTCGAGGTTTATTATCCCAGGTATCCGTTGGTAACATAATAAGAAGCACAGTCGGCGTCAAGAGTTTACGAGGCGCGCGACATCGCAAGAATTTGCATATGTCCTCAACCAGGCCACGGGCAGCTTGGAACTTAGAACTGCCCGCCGCGGAAGCTTAGAGGCTATGGCGTTGCGCTGCTGACCTCGAGGTCGTGGGTGCGATTGCGACCGCTGCGGTGAAACGAATGGGTGGCGAAAAACGCTAGCGCACTTACATTTAGGTGCACGTTAAAGAATACCAGGTGGTTAGAATTAATCTGCACAGTGTCCTCCACTACGGCGTGCCCCATAATCAGATCGCGGTTCTGTCACGCTTTTTTTTTTTTTTTTTTTTTTTTTTTTTTGAGGTCAAAAGCTGGCACGGTATTTGTGACTAGCACGGGGCTGGGTTATTTTAGCGGCTATACACTCAAAAAATATGAGCGCGAATGCTTTATCGTGAGACAAGCGTCCGGCAAAGCTTGGGCGCCGATTTTACGCATACTACGCAGGACGTTTAAGTTCGCCGCTAAAGTGAATTTCTCGTACGGTGATAACTTTTGTCGTCTGCTAAGCAAGTCGGCCGGAGAGGAGCGCCGTCTGTCCTTCCGGGTTAATACTCTATTGAACGTGTGCCATTTAAACCAATAGATGGCGCTTGCATCCTATCGCTGACATCCACTTCCCCCATGCTGAAATCACTTAACCCAAGGCTGCCTATTACACTGCGCAGCGTTTTGAATTCCGAGCTCCGGTGCCTGTAAATTCATTCTCCGAGCGGCCGTAATCTATCGTATTGGCGCCCCCTCCCCAATCACCTTAGGTAAGGGGGGGAGGAAGCGACCGGGCGTTGCGATTCAATTAGGCACGTGAAATACCTAGAGTTTGCTATGAAAACTGCTAGAGGGCTAAGCGGGTAGTGTACGGATTTCCCCGATTTTCGTGCCTGTTGACGTCAGAAATTCTCGGGGCGTTATTCATTATTGGTTTATCTCTCGGAAATTGCGAGAAATCTTATTGTTCTAAACGAATGGATGTCGTGAGTTTCTGCACGCATGTGGGATCGTTGTGCATTGTTGCATATGTAATGTAATGTAATACGTTACGGAACAGTTAAACATGGCGTCGAATGCACAATTCATCGTCAAAAACAAAAAAAAAAAGAACACAACTTAGCGGAAACAGCCTGCAAATGGTTTCGGCGACCATCCTGTTTGTGTACCGATTGTAAATAAACTGTAAGTACGCCTTCTTGCATAATCGCTAATTATTTCCGACACTTCACAATATCGTTGAAAATCATTCGTCTGCAAGATCACGAAATCGAACCCAGAATGCCGACGGTTTAGGCCAACGTTTAGTGTAATAAACGTTTTAACACTAAAGATGAAGGACTTCATCCATGATTTCAACTTTTCAATTCTCGCTGACGTACGAACCACCGGATCTCGTAGGTCCCGTAGACGCTATCGCCGCCGTTCCCTCTACTAACTATAGTATAAAACTCCATAGGGGGATCCCATTTTCTGCTTCTCTCGCACGTCGGCAGATGTCGCCTCAAACGCCGATTCTCGGGGCGCTTGACCCGCACATACACACACACACGCCTACGGAGTTGGAGGGGCGGGTACTTTCAAAAGACTACTTATCTGATAGCAGTAAAACAATCCCCCTCTTATCGGACAAACGCTACTTGCGCGCGCACGCGGCCCTGAAAGACGCCGGCGTCACCCGCGCCCGCGAGACCTCTCTTGTCTCCTTTCGCGCCTCAAGAATCGCCAGCAAACACATTTTTTTGTGTTTCGAGAGCACGAGGAAACTCTCGCGGCGGAAACGCCTTCACATCGCAGGAGCTCTCGGATCCTATGGCAGCGCTGAGGATTCCCGATGTCTACTGACGAGTGAGTATAGAGAAACGAGGAAGGTGTCACGTTACTGCACCGGCGGTGTCGTGCGCTGCGAATGATGCACGTTATTATTATTATGCATATATTATTATGGATGCACCCGCCGCGGTTGCTTAGTGGCTGTGGTGTTGGGCTCCCGAGAACGAGGTCGGCGGGATCGAATCCCGGCCATGGCAGCCGCATTTCGATGGGGGCGAAATGCGAAAACACCCGTGTACTTAGATTTAGATGCACGTTGAGGAGACCCAGGTGGTCCAAATATCCGGAGTCCCCCGCTACGGCGTGCCTCATATTCAGAAAGTGGTTCTTGTAATTTAATTTTTTATTATTATTATTATGGCGCGACTCAGGGCCACTTGTTACTATATGGCACCGTTGAGTTTGAAAACTTCGATCATAGATCGTAGCCATGCATGCATGCATGCATGCATGCATGCGCGTATGTATATGCGTACGAATGTATGCGCGCGAGCGTGATGCGATAGCACGCTCGAACGAACGGGTGCAACGTTTTTGAAGCGAAAAGCTTCACTACGCTAGTCAACACCGCGCTTCGCGCGAGCCGGCGTATGTCGGAATTGGCTCCGTAAGCGTGTTCGGAGTCGGAATTGGCTCCGTAAGCGTGTTCGGAGTCGGAATCGGCTCCGTAAGCGTGTTCGGAGTCGGAATCGGCTCCGTAAGCGTGTTCGGAGTCGGAATCGGCTCCGTAAGCGTGTTCGGAGTCGACGCAGGTGGCCACTGTCGCGCGCTATGCGTCGTCGTTTGACGTTCGCCGCAAGCGCGTGTTTATCGCGGAGGCCGACTATATAACCGCTTGCCAGAGAATAGGCGTGCGCATTCAACATGGAAGGAGAAGAGAGTGATACTACCGACACAGAGAGCTGTGTTTATGGCTGTACAGAAATCGCAAGACAATGTGCCCAACAATGATGAATAAGGAAGTTTAATAATCCTGCATAACTTATGGTATATATAATCGATAAACAATTTGCATAAGTACACAAGGCACACGTATAGCATAACCATAAGCTAACCAAAGCATATCCATAAGTTAAACCGTAAGCATAACCATAGGCTAAATCATAATGCATAACTATAAGCTAAACCGTAAGCATATCCATAACTTAAACCATAAGCATATCCATAATTTAAACCGTAAGCATATCCATAGGCTAAATCACAAAGCATAATCATAAGCTAAACCGTAAGCATAACCATAGGCTAAATCATAAAGCATAACCATCACCGAACCTTTTCGCTTCGAGATATCCAGGCTTAACCTTAGCTAAGCCCCCCAGCCAATCTTATTTTACCACTGCTGAATCAAAGCTCAAGCCCGACTTGACAAGATCCAAGAACTTGGTGCGTTAGCAGCAATGGCGGCTTTGATATTTCTCGACTCTACTTTCGCGCTATGAAAAAACAGGAAACGAGGACTCGGCCTATTGTGTTGACACGTTACGTGCGCCAGCATTCAATTTTAGTGCGTCGCATATTATTCATACGGGGGCGAATAACGGTTTCAGTGAGATCGGATTAACGCAGTGGTTTGCAGCTTCGAATGATTCGGGACAGTGCATGACGCTGAGAAAATCGATCTCATCGAAAAAAAAAAAAAGGTGCACTTGATGCTCGATAAGCATACGCCTAAGTTCAAACGGCAAGAATTGATGGCCATAGGTATTTGTGGCATATTATACATTCCTGGCGGGGGTGAAATATTCCATGTTGAACTTGTAACATTATTAACCGGAAAGTGTCACTATGTAGTAGCATTTTAGGTTTTTTTTCTTGTTTTGTTTTGTTTTTCATGCGTACGTGCTTTAAACAAGTAATCTCGGTGCAAGCATTCGCAGAAGCAAAAAAAAAAAAAAATGAAGAAGCTTCAATTTTGAACAGGGCGTGAATAATGCGCCATTAGAATCTGCCGCAGGTCGACGTACTCAAATTGTATTGAGCCGACTACTTAGAATTGTATTATTCTATATTGCTGCCACCACCATTGTAATTCTACTTTTTCCAGTATGTTCTCAGTGTTTGCAGTGTATATTTTAGTATGTCTTATCAAGTTATGTTCTCAGCAAATGGAGCTCATTCTGTTTCTATATTTTCATTATTTTATTCACAGTGATGTGTTACGTAATGTTATGTAACCCGCTATGTAATGCCTGTAAAAGGGCCTTTAGGGTACGTGAATAAAAAAAAATTGAATGCTGGCGCACGTAACCCATCAACACAAAGGCGGAGTCCTCGTAGCCTGTTTTTCATAGCGACAAAGTAGAGTAGAGAAATATCGAAGCCGCCATTGTTGCTAACGCACCAAAGTTCTTGGATCTTGTCAACTTGGGCTTGAACTTTGATTCAGCAGTGACAAAAAAACATTGTACCCGTTCCTCCGAGCACGCTATCGCATCGCGCACGAGCGCATACATTCGCGAGCATATACATATGCGCATGCATACATGCACGGCTATGATCTATGAGCAATGTTTTCAAATTCAGCGGTGCCGCATAGTAACAAGTCGCCGTCATTCACGCCATCAAGCCCGCATGCAGATTGATGCCACCAAATATGGGCACATTCTAAACCCGGTCATATTAGTAAACGCGCGAATTTTCGCAGTTCGTGGGCTATTAAGCGGTGCTCATTACCATACGCAGACAACGCACTAGGACGCTTCGGTGTATTGCATTTACATAATGGATGCCAAGGGAAGGTAAACGCAGCCTAATATGGCGAGGGCTATAGGCGATGTGCCGAAATGTGGGAATTGACAGGCATAGGATACAGTCGTCCAACAGCATCGACACAGAACCTCGTCAAGCTGCAAGAAAGCAGCTTTTTTTCTTGTCCCAGTGTTTTTTGTAAATGAATGAATGGGAAATAAAGATTGATTGATTGATCTATTGGGTAATTGGAGATTGCTGGAAGAGGCCTTCGTACTTCAGAGGACATAGGTTCGTCGTCGTGGTGGTAGGGGTGGGGGTATGGTAATGATGATGATGGTGATGGTAATGATGACAGCATCGATGTTAAGGCCTTTTTAATGATAATATGCAGGTGACATTAGCGTCCCGCATTTCGATATACACGCACGCCGTAACGTGGCCTACCGCACCGCAAATTACATTGTTGTACACTGCACGTGTTATGTGTAATGGTGCAAAGCTTAGCCCTTAGATTACGTAAGGCTTCACATTGACATTATTTAGCGCAGGTCGAAATTATTTTTTTCAAACAGTGATGGCTACCGACAAAAAGAAATGCGAAAATGTACACCCTTCATAAAAGTTATGAAAGTTATCTGTGGAGCATAGGAATGCTTGTTAATTTTTCGGGCTTGTTTGGGGGGAAGTCTTTTGTTGAGTGCGGCACAGTTGGTGGCAATGACTCAGAACGATAAAGCAGAGATACCGAAGCGCTTCTAAAGAATGTCAGCAGCTGGTAGAGAAACAAGGGGGGATGTTAAATAAAAAGAAACAAAAAATTGATCTTCGTTTAACCGTCTCTTACTTTTCATTGTCCTGCGAAGGTTACAATGTCGCCAGCCGGTCAGCTTCATCGAGTCTAATGATGTCGAAAGCAATAGAAGACTACATAGCTTGCGTTTTCTTAGCAGGCACCAAGGTATTTCGAACTGGCGCATATCATCTCTGCTGAGCACGAAATGTTACATGTGGGTATGTGAATATTCGAAACTTTATAATAACGAATCGGATCTTGTTCAATTCGACTCGGTCTGTGAATCGAATAGTCGCTATCAGTAAATTCGAATATTTCGCGAACAGTTTTTATATATACATATTTTACTTCATCTACTGTGCGCGATAAGAAAAATATAATATTTGGAGCAAAAAGTACGACAAATTTAATCCCCGCGGTCACGGTAGACATGAAATACGAGTAGTTACGAGCACTCCATACGTTGCTCGGTTAACCCGGCGTCTCCGGCTAAACACCTCTCATCCGCACTCGTCAAACAGCCCTGAGTACGAGAACAAACTGCGCATTTGTTCCTGATGTTCCATTTCTGCGTTTCGCAAACAACACTTCCCTATCTGCAATGCAATGACAGAGGCTTTCAAACGCTGTTACTGTACTAGGGTGTGAACATAGTTTTATATTATTGGTGAGAACCGCTGCTCAATCATTGGAAAACTACTTAAAAAGCTACTAAAAAATTCGCGACACGATTTTTCGCCTCTTTAACATCGGGCTATATGCTTCGTCAGTATTGGATTGCTTCTAAGGAATCACTATTCGCGCACACCTAATGTTACGGTTTGTATTCCACATATCGCATTGCTATGACGCAGCACAAAAAGCCCAGCTGGCCGAAATAAAGCCCAGAGCGCTCCATTCTAGGCATCCTGCCACGCAGGTGCAGAATTTGGACACAAGTCCCAGTAATAACAGTGTGCCTTACAAGTCGATACCCAATTATCACTTGCGGTGTTTGCTGCACGCAATGATGTTACCATGGCTGTAACTTATACCAAACAGCAGTCGAGGTTGAAATGCTGATTGATTGATTGATTGATTGATTGATTGATTGATTGATTGATTGATTGATTGATTGATTGATTGATTGATTGATTGATTGATTGATTGATTGTATCGTCCAACGACCCAAAGCATCAATACTGTTATAAGACACGCCATACACTCCTAAACTTATTACATGTATGTCCCAGCTATAAGTGGAAGATTCCTAGAAATATTTGTCCGCTTTCATAACTGAACGACATTCCACATAAAACCGGAAAGTATATAGAATGGCGTTATATTATATTACACATATATATATATATATATATATATATATATATATATATATATATATATATATATATATATATATATATATATATATATGTGTGTGTGTGTGTGTGTGTGTGTGTGTGTGTGTGTGTGTGTGTGTGTGTGTGTGTGTTTTAACCGAAATAGTGTTCTGCGTACCCACATGTCCCTGGTACTTAAACGTAGTTGCAGTGGCAGGTGGAAACGAATGAAGGTTGCAGATAAGAGGCACAGGTATGTAAACCACGTCTGTAAACCTCGTTCCGGCGTCCTTCTGTCTACTTACGCGCATGCTTAGTTTGCATCTTTATATTTTTTTAATTCGAAATTCTTATAATGCACTTAGCGCAGAACCAACTAGCCCAACATTCAGCTCTAAATGTAGACCACTGCTCCGGACAACAGTGAGTATTTCACCCGAACCTAGTTCGACATAATTGTTGTTATGTGAATGTAAAAAAACTAATTAATTTAAATGCACTTGGAACGCCGCTCCATTTAGGTAAGTTGAAAATATTTAAGAAAAGAAATTATACTCATAGGCAGAAGCTAAGTGAACAAATATCGGGTCCGTGGCACTCTCAGTAATACGGCGTCTAAATTCTTAGGTCACAACGCATTCTTAAAGACATAATTAATGCTTCGCGAAGGCACCATTCCGAAGAAAGACAAGTGTAAGCCCACGCCTATCTTTTTTTTTTCTTCGTCGTATTTTTCGCGCTGTGTTAGCTGCGTCCTCAAGCAGGCGCCAGCCACCCCAATAACATATCCTCCCGAAGCATTATTCTTCTCTGCCGATCAAAAGGTGATCGCCCTCTTTGATTACGAGAATCTGCCGTTTAAGCGACACTGAAGGGGGCGTGCGGAAAGCCGGGTGGTCTGCGCCGTGAAACGCGATTAGATGTCGTGGATGTATGGGACAAAAGCGGCGAAATCGATTTGTTCGCGACCCTTTCGCTGCCCGTCTATAGCGACGGTTACCTATCTTGCAAGCCTGTTCCTGCTGCATACCTTTTCGTACGTTTCTGCTTCTATAGAATTCGAATGCGCAGAAGAAGAAAAAAACGAGAAAAGAAAACGAATATGCGATATTGACAAAAAAATTTAATCTGTGCAAGGCTGTGGGCCTCATTAATCGTTGTTATGGCCGTGGACTGCTCCCCTATATATACTTCTCATCTCTCCAAACTTGAACCCGTAACTCGATATATATTCGTAGCCACGTAGCATCCCTTAAGAAAATTTCAAATTGCACCACAGCTACACCGCCACCACACCACGACCGTCAGAGCTACGTCCACTAGACACCAGCATACATTGAATACATCTATGTCATCCGCGCCGTGAAACGTACAAACACTGTTTTTTTTTATTTTTACGCTCTATGCGACAGTAGAATGTTTTGCCTTCTTTGCACGGCCGATGTTCATCTCCTCCCGAGTTCGTCTCACATATAATGAGCAGCTGATTTTGCATTCTATCTTGTAATCCCATATCGTGTTACAACCCTTCGGGGCTGCAGTATGTTCAAATAGACAATAATAGTAAGTAAGTAAAAAAAGAAAGTAAACATGCTGCCTTTTCTTCTTCGTTTCCATGGCAACCATGAAGATCGCAACTGACGGGCAGCCACAAAGTGACCTACGCGAAAGAAAAAAAAAAATTGTCATGCACCCGACTCAAGCGCAATCCAAGCTACATTAAACGAAACCCGATACGGATTTCTCGGAGTAGAAAATTCGCAATTAAAGGGACACTAAAGGTTAATATTAAGTCAACGTGGACTGTTGAAATACCATCCCAGAAACCTCGAAACGCTTGTTTCATGCGAAGAGACTTATTTTAAGAGAAAATGCGTTCTGAAGTGTCCGCGTACCTCTAGCGCAGTTGAAATCGCACGCCCTCCGGTCGAGGAGTGTTGACATCATGGTCTCGTTGTGACGTTGCGACGCCGGTGAGAAAAACGGTTCCCGCAGACGGCGCTATGGCTTCTCTGCGCAAAACGCAAACGCGCGGCTAGGAACAGAGCCAAGACAGAGCCGAAAGCAGCGCGAAAGCGGAACTATGGCGGCTAGCGGAAGGGAAAGTGCGCTACGATAAGCTGATTCTTTATTTTATAACGCCAGCTTTGACGCTCGTTGCAATGGACGACTCTGAAAACGACACAATTGGCTCGCGATGCTGGGCTCGACTTCAGCGATTTAAGCCCTGATGAACGTGACCTGCTGCTGCGGGCTCGCGCTGCCGGCGTCGTTGCGTACTACTACGACGGCAACTGTATGTCATGCCTGTACATATTCGCACATTTGTACCTTTTCCTTCGCGAAAACCAAATGCCACACTCACCGCCCCGTCTTCGACCTGCAGTTGTTCTTGCGCTTCCGAGAATGAAGGCAAGACCGACGGAACAGCGCTGCGGGAAAGCATTGCTTGCAAAGGCACTACACACGACTTCAGTAAGTCGGCGTTGAACTGGTAATCCTCTGGACGAAAATGCAGCGAGCAAACTATGCGATTTTTCGGCCCTTTGCCAACGCGCTGTGGCAGAGGCACGGCACTTAGCCACTTCGAACGGAGAGGTTCACTCGTTGGCACACAGTGATAAGTAACGTTGGATTCGCCGCTGCAACTACCCTTGGCCAAGTTCCGCGGACCGTTCGAGCATCCCACGACATCACATGGACGTGGCATTCTCGCTGCCTGTTCCAAACGCAAGTTTCGCGAGCCAGCAGAACCAGCGCAGCACGACGCGATAAGGAAACAACTGAAAGCGCGCGCGGCGCAGAGTCGAGCGCGCAGAGTCGAGCGAAAACGAAACCTTTCGACCACCCATACTACTGAAGGGTAACGTCAAAATGTTATTTTTTCTTAGAATGGAACAGAAGCAGACAAGTATATCTATAGCATTTTCTTCCGTCTTATAACCTAATGAAATGATCTTTTTAATACGAGTAGTTGAGTACTAGTGACATAAATTATGATGAGGAGTGCCTTCGTCATTAGGCTAGTATACGGGTAGGTCGCTGGGGGTTCTCAAATCGTGTCATGCATTTACCTCAATTTCTCGGTTACTAAAGCTCTGTTCGCGATTACATTGACGTCTTAGACGTTCTAGAGCAGTGCTTTATCACTTTAACTTGACTTCATAGTAACGTTTAGTGTCCCTTTAAAGAAAAACTTTTCTTCGTCCGATTAACGAACTCATGACCAACGTCTTTCCGGGGTTTGTCGCGATCCAATCTGAACAATACAAGAGGCTGTAGCCGAATTATATCACGAGAGGCTGCAGCCGAATTATATCGACAACCCGAAGCACAGACACGCAAGTGAGTTCCGCGAAAGCCCGCAAGCTGCAGGAAGGTTAGTGAAATGGAGAGCTATCATCCCTCCGACTGTAGCACAAAGCCAGAAAGGAAATCCGATACAAATTTTAGCAGAAAGAGAGCCACGCAATGGAAGAAAAAAATTTGTCCTGATTCGGGGTATGCATGATTATACGCAGGCTACGCACTCCGCTGTTGAAGCAAAGACGCAGTTATTCACTTGCCATTCATTATCGCTCAAGTACGACGCAAATGCTCAAGAGGCCAATATTGTTCGGAGTTAAAGCTAATCAAACTCCAACCGACATGTTCCAACGACTCGTGCTTTTAAGGATTTTGTCCTTGCTCCTGGCGGTCACATATAATATATAATATTTGGGGTTTTACGTGCCAAAACCACTTTCTGATTATGAGGCACGCCGTAGTGGAGGACTCCGGAAATTTTGACCACCTGGGGTTCTTTAACGTGCACCTAAATCTAAGCACACGGGTGTTTTCGCATTTCGCCCCCATCGAAATGCGGCCGCCGTGGCCGGGATTCGATCCCGCGACCTCGTGCTCAGCAGCCGAACACCATAGCCACTGAGCAACCACGGCGGGTAGCGGTCACATACGTGCAGCGACATTGCACAAACGCTGCAAGTAGATTCTGGGGAGAGTCCTCGAAGGACCGTTAATGTCCTGGCTCTTCCTTTCTCTCTTTCTTTTATGTGCCATAACTCTAAAAGGTGCCACCTGCGGTAATTCTTTTCTCTCTTTCCAAGACGGTGCCGTCGTCAGTGTGCGACGTTCGATAGATGATTTCGAAGAAGTTAAATAAGTATTCAAACTGCAATCGGCTTTATTGGCGCATGTTTCTTTTAGCCAATACATACCGCACTGCACGATCATTACACCCGTCTCAACAACGGTCACCGAAGCCGCGCACGCTAGTGGTTAGGTCGCCAGCCTCGGTATCCGGAAGTCGCTGGCTTATTAACGCCGGCACCAGCGGAAACGCACCAGGCAAAACGGGCATACAAATGGTCTCTCCTTCCATCGAGCACGGCTCCTGCTAGAGGGATGTGCAGTTGGGTAGGTGCCAACAAGCTCCGATGCGTCACCCTTCGAGCCGCCTTCAAGGTGGCCCGAAGCAGAACGCTCCGTGTTTGTATAAACGTCACTCCATCGCTTGCAAGTGACCAGAGTGGCGCGTCCGGGCAAGCCACGACCCTGAATTAAAACTCGACTACGCCATCAACTACACCACTACCATCAGCATCACTACATCATCGCTACATCGACGCGTGACCGCAGGGTAGGTGCGCGCGCTTCGTGGACGTCTATGAAAGGCGACCAGCAGCAGCAGCAGCAGTCCGAGGTCACCGTCGACTTCTACAAGAAGCTGGTGATCGTGGGTGATGGCGGTTGCGGCAAGACGTCCCTGCTCAGCGCTTACGTCACCGGGGTCTTTCCCGAGCGCCTTCGCGCCACCGTGTTCGACACCGTGATCACAGAGGTCAATGTCGGCAAGAAGAAGGTAAGTTGCGCAAGTCTGTTTGTCCTTTGTTTTATTTGTTTTATTTAGAAAATACTGCAGGCCCTGTAGTGGCCCTTGCAGGAGTGGCAGAAGTAAAGGAAAAAGAACAACAAGGAAATGCAAGAGTACGTGAGTATCAAAACAGTAATAACGAGAATTATTTACATTGGAATGATTGCAGGAAAATAAAGAATAAGAATTTCAGAAACACAAGATAAAAAAGAAGCAAACAACATTTTTCACCTGTCGCATGTTCAGGTGTCAACGCATTCAATGCTTTCAGTATTAATAAGAAGCGATATGAGCAAGTTACCCCATTCGGTTATTGTGCGAGGGAACAAGGAATACTTAAAGGTGTTGGTCCTGGCAAAATACTGGCAAATACTATATATATATATATTTCTTTGCAAGAATAAGTATTATGTATATTCGTGTAGTGGACAACACAATGCCGAACTATAAAATCAATATTTTTTTTAAATCTTCAGCGGGAACATTTAAGGACTAGCGATGGCACCGACGCGGTCTAGCTGGTGCGCACTGCATCACGCGACAAACAGCGCAAGCATGCAAGACACGGAAACGACGAAGGCCACGGGGCGAGCGATGACTATCAACTGTGGCTTCTAAAGAATACATTGTTGCGCCAAAAAAGGAAAATAAAGACTTGGGAAGGAAGAGTACGAAAAGACAGATTGAGCGCTGAACCGACACACTGATTGCACAGTAAGACTCAAATGGTTGATGTAACTTGAAGTAGACATGGTAGAAAAGGGGCCCACTGTACTAGAAATGTAGTTCTAGTCAACTCCATTTGGAAGACAACTACATTTTGCACCACGCGGGTGGTGGTGCTTTTGCACCACCACCCGCGCTCTCACGTGGTTCCCCGCTCACATGGGATCCATCGTGGAAGGCCCCACAAACCTCAACGAGCTGGCCCACTCCAAGGCGCGAGGTCTTGCTTTCCGCGACCATGGAGAACTCCAACGCCGGCCCGCGGTAGTGGAGAACAGAGATAAACTGACCGCATACAACGAAATTACGCAGCACTTTTATCTCGGCAGGAGAGACTTTCCCCTTCCTCACAAGAAGTTAAATAGAGCGCAGGCACTGACCCTCAGATTATTGCAAACAGGCTCGTATCCCAGCCCGGCTTTATTCCACAAGCTTTATCCCGACAGTTATGCCAGTAGTTCTTGCAGGCACTGCAATGACTTCGCCAGCCTAGACCATATGCTCTGGCGTTTCCCTCGTTGCGAGGCATAGAACAAATCAGTGAGGACAACTGGCTCTCCGCTATCAAGAGCCCAGATGCCGGGCCGCAACTTTGGGCTGTCCAGAGGGCCCACGATGCGGCGGTCGGGCATGGCCTGACTGTCCCAACGTGGGAGCGGCCCGCAGCGCGCTGAGTCGCGTACCTCAGGACTTTTATTAAGGTTTCCCATCTATCCATCCATCCATCCGTCCATCCATCCATCCATCCATCCATCCGCCCGTCCATCCATCCACCCGTCCGTCCATCCATCCATCCATCCATCCATCCATCCATCCATCCATCCAGCCATCCATCCATCCATCCGTCCGTCCGTCCGTCCGTCCGTCCGTCCACGTGTAAAGAATGCCGGAATGAAGGAAGGAAATCAACTTTATTCGAGGTCCTGCAGGCCACGAGAGCGTTGGGCTCTCATGGAGTGGGCGTCTCCCACGACGGAATCGGGAGGTTGAGTTTCCTGGCGGCGTCGTGGACCTGCTGGACGGCCCAGAGTTGGGGAGCTAGTTCTTCGCTCCGGATTGCTTCCTCAAGCTTGCGCTTGTCATGTTCGCAGTTTATGTGAGCTTGCGAGCACGGCCAGAGTAAATGATAGACGTTAAGGGATGTATCGCAATTGGTGCAATAAGACTTGTCGTAGAAGAATGCCGGGTACGGACCCTTTTGACGTCACTTCCGTTCTCGGGTGGGCAGGTTCGTCTCAGCCTGTGCGACACGGCCGGCCAGGAGACGTACGACGTATTGCGCACCCGCAGCTACGCCGACGCCGACGTGGTCGTCGTCCTGTTCTCCATCGACGCCCCCGAGAGCCTGGACAACGTCGAGGCCCGCTGGAGCCCCGAGGTGAAGCACTTCAGCCCCGACGTGCCCTTCCTGCTCGTCGGTAACAAGAAGGTGAGAAACCCGGGGCCCAGCATGGCGAAGCCGGGCCGACACACAAACAGATGTCTCAGCAGAACTTTTTGTTGGGCTGGCTGGTGCATGTTAGTGACGTACTAAAGCTCTCGTCCGTGTCTCTTCTTGTGTCGTCTGTTTGGCGCTTTGGCGATAACTACACGTGACGTGTCGAAAACAAAACGGTCCATCCACAATAGATGCAAAGCTACCTGCTATCGGCAAACTGACTAGCAATTAATATCGATAGATTTTTTGTGTGGAAGAGACTCTCTATATAGTATCGCTATCGATAGCACACTCGATACTATTCTAATATAGTATAGAAGGATCGACATTTGGGGGGGGGGGGGTCGAGTTGGTACTGGTTGAACATCTTGAAGGGGCCGCGCAACATTACGAAGACAGAAGGCAGGAACAGCGCCGTCCTGTGAGTTCCTGCCTTCTGTCTTCATCATATTGCGCTGCCCCTTCAAGATGTTCAAGTATTCCGATAGTCCGCTATGAAATGGTGGATGGTGCAACAAAAGTGATCGCTAGTACTATCGATAGTATTAACAATAGTATTGCGATAGTTTGCTATTGGCGATGCTATCTATAGGTCTGCAAACCTATAGGCTAAGTGGTGTAACCGGGATTTCTGCGATAACTTACCATCAGTCCATGTAATTGTGTAATCAAGTTTACGTTGTCGTGTTCGCGTGTGCAAGGACTGACTGCCGGGCTAATCGCTTCGTTAGCGCAGAAAAAAACAGCGCTTCAAGACGCGACACAAGGGAAGAGCCCGACACACTTTGCGCTGACTGAGAACTGCGTGTTTAATATATTGCCGAGCCTTTTCTGCAGGAAACTAAGGCAGTACCAACAAGGTGATACAAATAAAACGCACAAAGGACGAAAGGATAATAAGGCAAGAAAAAAACTTTGCGCCCAACTCAACCCTGTCACAATGCAGTAGCTAGAAAAACGATTTCTTTCTTGAACAGCTTTTGAGACAGGATGATGACACAATCAGCACTTAAGCGGTTAATCTAAAAAAAAAGTCTCTAAAATTTCCCTGGTTCATTTATCAGGGCATTACATTGTCGGTGAACGTACGCCCATGTTTGCGCAATGTGAAACAGTGCCTAGACAACCTGATAAATGCACCGGAGAAATTTTAGGGACTTTTGCGATTAACCGCTTAAGTGATGATTGCGTCAGCATCCCGTCTCTATAAAGCTGTGCAAGAAAGAAATCGATTTTCTAGCTACTGCAGTGTAACAAGAATTGGCTGGGCGCAAAGTTTTTGTTCCTTATTTTCCTTTCATCCCTTGTGCATCTTGTTTTGATGGTCTTATGGGTACTGACTTAGTTCCCTGTATAAAAGGCTCACCAAGATAATAAACACGCAGCTGCTGCTAAGCGCAGTGTTTGTGGGGTTCTTCCCTTGCGTCCCGTCTTGAAACGCTGCTGCTTAAATGCGTAAGCATTTCTCTGACTACCCAACGAGAAATTTGAGTGAGTGAGTGAATAAACTTTATTGTAGGTCCGGCGAGGACGCGAACTCGTCGCGCACCCGGCTAGTCCCACGTCGGGACCGGCAGGTCTAGCCCACCGGCCCGGTCGCGGGCACGCTGGACGGCCAGGATTTGCTTTTCTAGAGCGGGGCTACGCAAAAGCGAGTCCCACTCCTCCTTGATGAACTTGGGGTATGTCGACCCACACTCCCACAGCATGTGCGCTAGAGTGGAGGTCTGGCCGCAGGAGGGGCAGGCGTCGTCGCGATACACGTCCGGGTAAGCCTCGTGGAGAACGGACAGACACGGATACGTACTGGTCTGCAGAAACCTAAGCGAAACGGCTTGCGCCCTATTCAACTTGGGGTGAGGGGGTGGAAAGACCCTTCTAGACATGTAGAAGAATTTAATAAGCTCGTTGTGAGTAGCGGGAGCGTCCCTGTGGCCGTAGGGAGGAGGGGAGTCGATGCTACTTGTAGAGGAAGCGCGGTCGGTGAGGTCACGCGCAGCCTCGTGAGCAGACTCATTGAGGTTCGGGGGAGCACCCTCGACCGACCCTACGTGAGCTGGAAACCAGTGGATTGAATGATGCGTGAGAGCATCTCGACTCGAGCTGCTAAGCAGACGAGCAGCTTGCTTGGCGATGCAACCCTTCTGAAAGGCCCTAACTGCTGTTTTGGAATCGCTATATATCTCGGATCCACGACCGTCTAGCAGGGCGAGGGCGATGGCGGCTTGCTCGGCGACACCGGGGTCTGAAGTGCGAATGGAGGCGCAGTTGGAAATCTTGCCGCTGGAGTCGACCACAACGATGGCAAAGGTCTTCCCATCGCTGTACTCCGCGGCGTCGACGAAGCCTGCTCTAATGTCTCGTTGCTTGATCTGTTTGAGGATGGCTGCTGCTCTGGCCTTGCGTCTGCCCTCGTTATGGACGGGATGGACTTTTCGGGGCACAGGGGCCACTTCGAACTTGTCTCGAATGCACCTGGGGATCGGGGTACTGACCTTCGGGAATCCCGCAGGTTGGTAACCCAGCTCTTCGAGGATGTGTCTACCTGCCGCTGTGGTGCTCAAGCGAGTGAGTTGCGCGCGTTCTTGGGCTTCGGCAATCTCCTCGGCAGTGTTATGCACCCCCAGCCTAAGGAGATCCTCGGTATGGGTCCTGATGGGTAGCCCGAGAGCCCTCTTGACCACTTTGCGGATGAGAGCGTTGAGTTTGTCTCGCTCCGCTCTGAGCCAGTTATGCATAGAAATTGTGTACGTAAAGTGACATAGAACGAATGCATTGATAAGCCTGAGGAGATTGTTTTCCTTCATTCCTCGGTGCCGGTTTGCTATTCTGCGAACGAGGCGGAAAGCGTTGTCCGTCTTTGCGATGATCTTGCGGAGAGCCGTTCCGTTCCCGCCGTTGAATTCGACAAACATGCCCAGGACCCGAATAACGTCAACCCTGGGTATCACCCCCCCGTCACAAGTGCGAAGACTGATGCTGCTTTCGGAGACTGGCTTCCAATCTTTGGGTCTGCCTCCCTTCTCTTTTCTGTAAAGCAGAAGCTCCGACTTGGCGGGGGAGCATCGAAGTCCGGTGGGGCGGAGATACTCCTCGATCACGTCTATCGCCTCCTGCATGGATTCTTCGACTCTGCCCTCGCAGCCGCTGGAGCACCATAAGGTGATGTCGTCGGCGTATATGGTGTGCTTGACGCCCTCTACGCGTGCCAACCTCTCGGAAAGACCAATCATACAGATGTTGAACAGGGTGGGTGAGATGACGGCGCCCTGAGGAGTGCCCCGCCCTCCGAGGGGCACATCGTTGGAGCGGAAGTCCTCAATGCGAAGCTTGGCCTTCCTGTCCGTTAGGAAAGAGCTGACGTAGCTATGGAATCTGGAGCCGAGACCCAGATCTGAAATGGTCTTTACGATGAAGCTATGGAGCACGTTGTCGAAAGCTTTCTCGAGGTCCAGACCGAGCAAAGCCTTGACGTCTCTGGAACGGCCATCCACAATCTGATGCTTTATTAGGCGCATTGCATCCTGCGTCGAGAGTCCGGCGCGGAAGCCGATCATGTTGTACGTGTAAATCTCGTTGTCTTCGAGGTACCCGTTGACCCTGTTGAGGACGACGCGCTCCATGACCTTGCCGACGCAGGAGGTTAGAGAAATCGGCCTGAGGTTCTCGATGTTCGGGGCCTTGCCGGGCTTGGGAATGAGCACCGTGCAGGCCATCTTCCATTCTGCAGGAACAACGCCGCTATTCCAGGACTCGTTGATTTTGTCGGTCAGGAAGACGATCGACGTGTCCTCGAGGTTTCTCAACATTCTGTTGGTGACTCCGTCTGGACCCGGCGCAGACTTGCGGTTGAGCGCGAAGATGGCCTGTCTAACCTCGGCAATGGAGAAGTCTTCGTCGAGCTCGGGGCGTGGAGGGCCTCGGTAGTCTGGGAGTTGGGTCACTGGATCTCCGTCGTGACGGACGGGCAAGTACTTCTGTACCAGTTTTGCGACGAGCTCATCAACCGTGTGAGACCTGGTGGCCTCGTGAAGGGCCCTGGCCAACGTATGCCTCTGATTTGACTTTGAGCCGCTTTCGTCGAGAAGGTGCTTCAGCATACCCCAGGATTTGCCGTTGCGCATCTGTCCGTCGATGGATTCGCAGAGCTCGTCCCACTGCTGCTGGCATAGCGCCTTGCAGTGGTCATCGATGACCTTGTTGAGCTCCGAGATCTTTTTTCGGAGTCTGCGATTGAGCCTTTGACCCTTCCATCGGCGGAGCAGGGCGTTTTTGGCCTCGATCAGGTGGGCAAGTCTGCTGTCCATCCGCTCGATGTCGAGATCGGTTTCCACTTTCTTGGTAGCCGCGGAAGCGTCGTTCCGGACGCCTTCGCACCATTCTTCGAGGGTGGCGGGTGCCCTGGCTCTGCTGGGTTCTTCGCGAATCTTGCGAAAGTGGTCCCAATCGATGAACGTGAATTCCTTGATCCTGCTCCGAGACACCTTGAAGTTGGTCTCGAGAATGTAGTGGTCGCTGCCGAACTCCATGGCGGTGTTCTCCCAGCCTACGTCCTCAACGTTCCTGACGAACGCTAGGTCAGGTGTCGAGTCCCGGGTGACGGAGTTGCCGATGCGAGTAGGAAAATTCTTGTCAGTGACCAGAGTGAGGTCCATCTCGTTGGCGTCTTGCCACAGGTTGCGCCCCTTGGTAGTGTCGTAGACGTAACGCCAGATGCCGTACGGTGCGTTGAAGTCACCGACGACGACCAAGGGTCGAGGGCCGGCCAAGTCGGTCGCTTTCTTTAGGATGGTCTTGAACTGCTGGCGCGAGTCCCTGGGGTTGCTATAGATATTGAGGACGAACACGCTGTTTCTGCGCTGATTCTGGTGTGGTACGTCGAGCAGGATCTCAACCATGACATATTCAATTCTACCACACCCCAGCTTGAGGTCGTGGGTGAGATGAGTCAGCCTTTTATCAATCAAGGTGCAAATCCCTCGCCCCCCGGGCAGGCCCGACACGGCCCTGTAGCCCTGGAGCGAGGCGGCGGAGACTGATGTTTCCTGGAGAGCAATGACTTGAGGTTTGACAGCGAAGGACCTGAAGAACTGCTGCAGAGGGGCTTTTTTGTTAGAATATCCCCTGCAGTTCCATTGCCAAATGCGAAAACTCTCTTTGAACCTATCCATTATGGCGGACCGGATGGACTACCACCTAACGGGGCAGTTAGGGCTGTGCAAAGACTGGGACCTCCTGACGCCGCCCTGGTTGGATATTGAAGTCTAGCTTCCTTTAGTATGGCGGGAACGGTGAGCGGTTGTACGACGGAGGCGGGTGTAGCCATTCGCGCCTCAATGGCGTCTATGCGATCAGCGAGAGCCGAGCGTGGTTCGCTCGGCTCCCGCTTTTTGCCAACGAGAAATTTGTCCGTCGCGAAGACAATGAATGGCTCATACCCCCTTAAGCAATGGCTCATACCCCCGTAGGCAAGCGAAAATTGCGATGACTCATACCCAAGTAAGATAGAAGCTATACGCAAGCGGTCAGCAAAATGAAGCCATCAGTGCGTACATTAATTGAAATCACCCATGCAACACACAGAACAGCATACGTTTCAGTAAAGAAACCCGCCGTGGTTGCTCAGTGGCTATGGTGTTGGGCTGCTGAGCACGAGGTCGCGGGATCGAATCCCGGCCACGGCGGCCGCATTTCGATGGGGGCGAAATGCGAAAACACCCGTGTACTTATAGATTTAGGTGCACGTTAAAGAACCCCAGGTGGTCAAAATTTCCGGAGGCCTTCACTACGGCGTGCCTCGTAATCAGAAAGTGGTTTCGGCACGTAAAACCCCACAATTTATTATTATTATTCAATAAAGAACAAGCCTAAAACAAGAATCCGAACCATCAATGAAGAATTGCATACGCCCCCTCAGCAAATGTAGTGGTGGTTTTGCAACAGCTTCGCTAAATTAACCCTAATTCACTTTATCACCAAAGGTCGCGGGTTTGACATCCACTAAAGGTCGAGTGTCTTAATTAACGGCATCCTATTTAACTGTGGCTAATTAACTTAACAATAATTAACGCCAATGGTCGTGAGTTCGAGTGTCGTAATGAACTCAATCTTAATTAAACCTGCCTTATCATGTTCGCTATCGAATATGATAGGCGAACGACCGATGAGGGTTGATATTGGTTTATACTGGTGGGATCAAGTTCCATAACATTGATAATGACACCGCAATGCGTGGAAATTAGCAAGTGGCGCATTGCTTACGCATACTTGGACGAATATGAAGAGACGTTCCTGCGTGAATTTCTTTGTGCTCACGCGCGGCATGTCGCGTGATTTTACGTTATTAATGGTACACTATCGTTAGTATTGTACTTTCGATAGTTCTGTACTATCAGTGGCTCAATAATGATTCTGTTAGCGATGGTATCAATAGTAATATCGGTAGTATTCGATCCCTACTATCCGATCACCTCCTACCCGGGAAAAAGGATAAATATGAAAGACAACAATCGAAAATGATTCACATTCGTCAAACCACGCATTTCTACATGTTTTCAATAATGTTGCTTTTAAAATGCAGCGCACTTCGCGTCAGCATTTGCCGTACCACACTGCGATAAACAAGAATCATTTAGGTTATCTTGTGCAACATCGTCAACAACGGCTGAACCCCACGCTATCCGGTGTGCGATAAAATTAATACCTTCCGTAAGAGAGGCGCTAAAGTGGATAGTTTTCAGCGGCTCCCAGGCGCTGGTCACATCGCTTTGCGGCAACGAAATCACGTAATGCTATTATGGTTTATGGGGCTCTCAAACAGCTCGCAAGGGCAAACCAAGCGCAGCAAGAAATATTATTTCAACAAATACCGAGACACTGTAATATTCCAGGCAACACAGCAGCCGGTACACCAGCACGACAAGCCCATTACAAATGTCATACGATTTCTCTCCCAATCTCGGGAGGCTGTTGACTACGCTACGCCACTCTTACGAGTATCAGCAGCACCTTCTTTAAGAGTCGGAGCTTCAGTGAGTGTGATTTTGTGCGATAAGGCATAATGAATCTCGATGCGATGTTTCTTTTTTGCTTTTTTCTCCTGCCCTCCCCCTCCGCTCCCTTTGAAGAAACGATGTTGCGACGTGGACAACCGAGAGTGCGCAGGCACGATATGGATATGGATATGGATATGGAGCACCGGCCTATGCGAGATATCGATATGACAAGATAACGGCTGTTCCGGAGCTTTCCTGCACTCGGAAAATCTTGGCACTGACTACGAAACGAAGAGCCCAAGTGCGGTCCGATATTTACTGATAAGATCACAATGGGTGACAAAACGTCGCCCCGCTTTCTATTCCACACTGCATGGCGCATGCGTCGACAAAACAAAACAATGTAAGATTCGCTTACACCAATAGAAAGGACGAAAGATTTTTTTTTTTTTTGCTTAAATTAGTCAGCAAAATTAAAGAGATTTCGGTGGTTGAAACTGAAAACCCCGTCGACCTCGCGTACCCAGCGTTCAATATTCGTGTGGCAGTAGTAAGTTAGAGGACAAAATGAAAGGAAACAAAGTGGGGGAAAAAAACGATTGCTACTATCACACGCCGTTGCTTCGCCGCTATGGCGTTGCTCTGCTGAGCTTGAGGTTGAGGTTGCGGGTTCAATCACAGCCGCTGCGGCCGCATTCTGATGAACCCGGAACGAAAAAAAAAAGCCCACTCGGATACTTGGATTTAGGTTCACGTTAGACAACGCCAGGGGGTCAAAAATTAATCCGGATTTACCCCACTACGACGTGCCTCATAATGGGATCGTAGTTCTGACGCGTAAAATCCAGTAATTTAGCTTAACCGACTACGACTATTTCCTTCCTTTCTGCTGTAGTTTTGTATACCAAAGGAAGCCTGTCCTTGTACCTTGGGTAGTGGACTATCTTCTTCAAGAGATATGTTCTCTGAAGAAGATAGAATAAAGAATTATTTAATTCTCTGAAGAATTAAATAAAATTAATTTACACATTGTGTTAGTTTAAGAGGGCACTAGAGAATAACATCATTTTAGCTGTATCGGCCGGTAAATTACATTTATGCAATATCAACAAAAACAGTTTTACCGCGGTAAGAGGCCTGGTAAGTCAGAAAAGATGCAAAAGAAGAAGGACAGGTGGCGCCACCGCCTTGAAGTTCCCGCACCAGCTCGCTGTGACGTCATGAATTTTTGACGTCGTCTGCTCGGGCACAGTTTGAGTTTGAGTTTATTGATGATGAAGTTGTAGGATTACGGATGGAGTAGAATATAGATGGAATAAAATAAAGATGGAGCAGAATATAGATGGAAACATATTAGATGGAGTAGAATGGAGATGGAGTAGAATACAGATGGAGTAGAATATAGATGGAAAGATAACAGACGTAGTAGAATAGAGATGGAGTAGAATACAGATGGAGTAGAATATAGATGGAAAGATAATAGATGGAGTAGAATATAGATGAAGTTGATTAAAGACGGAGTAGAAGTCTAATGCAGTGTAAACACTGAATGGGACCTCTTGTTATGTTAAACATAAGAAAAAATAAGAAATATAAAACGGAAGCGATTGCTAAACGTAGAAAAATATGGCTGTCGCTTTGTGGCAGTACAATAGAACATGCGAGGATAACAACAAAAAAGAAATAAAAATAATCAGTGCGCAAAAAGGTACCTCTATTATACACGTAAAAAAAGAAAAACCGGTTGAGGCTATTTCCGTACAAGACCAGCTGCTATTTAAAAAATCATTGGTACAAAATGACGCGTGTGACAGGTACACTTCACATATAACTAAAAAATACACAACAAATGACCATACGCAAGAGAGAGAGAAGGTAAAGCGATGTCATCGATAAGTAACAATGAAACAACAGAACTTAAGAAACAGAAGATACTAAATAGAAGCTAAAATAGTTTTAAAGGTTAGTAGCAAGTGACATGGAGTCAAAGAATCAGTCAAATATTTGTCGGTAGATATAGACTACCTTGTATTCTCAAGGAGCCAAAGATTGAACTTAGAGGCGTTTGAGAACTGATACTGGCATCACAACGGCCCGAATGCAAGAAGTTACTGTGGAATCTATGACGTTACGCTGGCTTACCAATGCTGGAGTTTTAACATGAATTTTGTGTTCTTTTTTTTTAAGTTCGGGGGTGGGGGACTTAAGTTTATCTTTTATAGTAATCAATCTCTTACCCTTAAGTTAACGAAAATAGAGTTTCGATAGAATACTTTATTACTGTATATAGATTTTCCGTTTCTCTATTACTGATCCCTTCAAATACGTACCATCATGTCTTGCTCGCTTACGATAAAGTTCCCAAGCTTACGGTCGCGCGACGAATGCAGCATATAACACGAACAACACCTTTATAAACATCAAAACTCAACGTCCCAACGACTAGCAAATGAAATAATCGATCGGTTCACTTGTTAGTAATATAGCTCCGTGTATCGTACCATGGTTCTGTAGTGTGGTTCAGTCGCTTCTCAGTTCCTTCTTTTACTACCTGGCCACCAAAAGAGACGGATTTATGGAAATCTTAGCTAAGAAAAACAACAAAAAAAAGGATGCCAATGAAATTACAAATCACCGTTGCAACAAGTTTATTGCGACATAACAAAACGCTAACAAAGCAAGCCTGTAGTTGGCGTAAAAAGGTGGAGGAAATGAAGGTTACAAGAGTATACGAACACAAGCATGAATAGGTCGTAGCGCACGAAGAAAAAAAAATTTAAAAATTAGCTAGTCCTGTAATGCTCAAAGTATCAGATGTGTTACGCAGTGTTTTACACCTCTAATTCTGATTGAAGGCTAACACTTGCCTGTAACAACGTTTTTTACACGCTGGAGAGAGTTTTCATTAGTGGATAGTCCAACAGACCAATTGCTAATAAAGCGTTATGTATTATACTAAATAGATGTTAACCAAGAAACATTGTCATTTCTTTTTTTGTACAGATATGCCCTGCATAGTGAGAAATAAAGGCGAACATCTTCTAATTTTCCTCCATGTTTATCTGTTTTGGGGGAGGGCGTTGAGGGAGAGGAAGCTTTTACAGCGCTAATCAGCAGTTCGTTTCGTGTGTTCTTTCTACCACCCACGTTGGCGTTGCACATTTCGTTGTACCACGAATCATTGGCTATCTCGTAGGCGAAACATTCTTAGATCGCGCTATTGCAACAGAGCTTGCCTGTTAGCCTGAGGTTTAGTGAGATCTGCTAGTCTGCACTTGTCTCCAGCTTGTATATCCCTTCCGTCACGTTGTGCATATTTGTCTATGCGGGTTGTACTTGCTAGTTCTGGGCAGTATAGTCGGCAACGAAGAAACCACGTACATTGCGCTGCGCGTCCGTTGAATCCTGTCCTCCCCCAATGTGAGTCCAGTATGCATTTTAGACTGCAGAGTATCGCTTCACGTTTCTGCAAATAATCCTGCATTAAGCTGGCGATGGTGAAGAACTTATTTAACTTATTTAACTTATTATTATTACTATTACTTATTAATAACTTATTAACTTATTACCTTTTTTTTCGAACTCGCATATTGCCTGCAGCCAATAATTAACTTGCGAATGTGGTTTGAGCCGATGATTGTTATTATTTTATGAGAAACCCCGACACGACTGACTGAAACGGTAAACTGAAATTTAGTTACTCTGCAATTACGATCAGTCACTAGAAAATGTACGATGGATTATCCTACCATATTGCATTTTCATCAATGGAGTCGGCAACACCTTGATAGAAATTTAAATAACTGTGACGAAATAATTAACCCTGTACTACCCACGGTTCCACATCAAGCAAGCTTGAAACAAGTCGTTCCTTCTGGTCATGAAAGCACACTCGTACCAAAACCAGAAAGAAACTTTGATTCTGTTCAAACTTATTTAGTATCATCATCATCAATATGTATGTCCACTGCAGGACAAAGGCCTCTCCCAGCGATTTCCAACTACCCTGTCTTGTGCCAACTGACCCCAACCTACGTCTGTGAATTTAGTAATTTCATCGCACCACCTAATTTTCTGTCGTCCTCTATAGCACTTCCCTTCTCTTTGCACCAACTCTGTTACTCGAACAGACAACTGACTTCACGCCTTACGCATTACATGGCCTGCCCAGCTTCGTTTATTATAATATAATATAGTATCGTAATTAATTAGCCTTGTATATGTTGAACTACTAACAGCTAATAACTTGCTGCAGCGTTTCAAGACGCTACTGTAGGCTATAAGTAAGGTTTCCCGAGCTGAAACAGATGCCGAGGCATCAAACTCAGTGCAGCATATATTTTATATCAATACAGTACGTTCGGCATAAGTGGTCACCAAATATGGCGTCTGTGACCTTTTTCATGTTCCGCGATCACTTCCCGCGCGTACAGTTAGGAAAAGTATAGCCTTCGAGATCCGTTTCTGCTATTGAGAGGCAACCATCGCGGGGGCGTAGATTCGGACGCCACGTATTACAGGGTTAACAGCGCGTCGCAGTCGGTGACTGACTGAGGTGTATTTGGCGCTCAGGATCTCAGGAACGACCCGGACACCATCGAGGTGCTCCGCGAGCGGCGGCAGAGCCCGGTCTCGTACCAGGAAGGACTCGCTGTCGCCAAGAAGATCAAGGCCAGGGGTTACCTCGAGTGCTCCGCGAAGGATGGAACCGGCGTTACCGAGGTGATCCAGAAGGCCTGCCGTCTAGCTATCGGGGTGAGTGAGACATGTCGTCTCTTTCTTCGCTATTGATCGCTAGTTGTGGCACATTCGACCTTATCTAAAGGTTATTATCGCTATTATTTAGACCTTATCTAAAGGTTATCTCATTGAACGAGATAACCTTTATATATATAAGGTTATTATCGCTATTATTTAGACCTTATCTAAAGGTTGTCTCATTAAACGAGATAACCTTTATATATATAAGGTTATTATCGCTATTATTTAGACCTTATCTCAAGGTTATCTCATTGAACGAAATAGCCTTTATAAATTATGCCCCCCCCCAACCCCAACTTTCGTAAACTGCGCATCCCACCCTCAACTTTTATAAACCGAGCCCCCCCCCCCAACATTTAGAAACCGAGCACCCCCCCCCCTCCCGCATCCCACCCTGACTTTTAAATAACCGAGCCCTCCACCTCGAACATTTAGAAACCGAGCTCCCCACCACCAACTTCTATAAACCGAGCGCCCCGCCCCCAACTTCTGTAAACTGTGCACCCCATCCTGAATTTGTAAACCGAGTCCCTCACCCGCAACTTTTACAAATCCCGCACCCGACCCTCAACTTTTGTAAACTGTGCGTCCCACCCTAAATTTTAAAAACCTAGCCCTCAACCCTGAACTTTCAGAAACCGAGCACCCCACCCCCATCACCTTCGGTTCTTCAGACTCTAACCTGTATAAGGTGCCACGTTTTCTCATTTTATGTGTACTGGCAAGGATAAAAATAGCGCTCTACAAAGCATGCAGAGCTAGAAGAAACAACACGAGCGCTACCTTAGAACTAAACATACAAAGGGAAACCGTCGCTTCGTCAAATGGTGACGCATGAGTACAGCAGGTCTTTTTGCACTCAATTCTTTTGTTGTTGTTGTTGTTGTTGTTGTTGTTGTTGTTGTTGTTGTTGTTGTTGTTGTTGTTGTTGTTGTTGTTGTTGTTGTTGTTGTTGTTGTTGTTGTTGTTGTTGTTGTTGTTGTTGTTGTTGTCTCATAGTAAAGGTCACTGTGTAGCGATATCATCCATTGTGTTCAGTTACACACTTCGACCTACGGGTTAACGAGAGGAAATGGATGCGAGCTACAAATAAACCGCGAGCATGAACTTTCTTTCTTTTCTCTCGATTTGTCGCTCACACATACGTACATTAAACATTTTCACGCACATTTTTTTATTGTTGTTTCTGCTGTAAATGTCACTATTGTAGCTCTAGCATCGCATTATGTTCTATTACCCGTTTGAACCGACGGCTGAATGGCAGAAAATTGCGTACAAGATGCAAATAAACCAAGAGCACGATGTGTGTGTTTTTTTTTTGTCACTGAAATAATGACATTAGGTGCACATTACTTGCCTCCAAAGTAATTGTAATGTGCACAAACCCATGCGAATGAATGCCTTTTAAGTAATGTGAGGCCTTATGTTTTCATGAAACGCAGTAAAATCTGCAGGAGCCTACAATATGCAACTGTAGCACAACGTGTCGCATCACAGAATGCCAAACAAGGCGCCTAAGGCAGAATGTAAGTGTGTATTGGGCGCTGCATAGTTTAATAACATCGAAGCTAGCTTTCTGACCTCACGAAAGATGACTGAAGTAATCAAGCCCGTGCAGCCTTTGACGATTTACAAGGTAACAAACAGCGCCTACTCAAAAAGTATAAGTGAACCCTCCACCCGATACGGAGGAATGCCACTAAATGTGGAGGAGCCCGTACAGAAGCAGCCAGTGGTATTGTTCAGTCTGTACTGTAGCCACGGATAATCTTATCAGGCTTATTTTCACCCGCTCAGACTGAAGCAGTGACTCTACATCGAGGTCATTAATCGGGACACAATGAGATCAGTTACCGCTCTCCCCCTCATCACCTCTTCTTTCACTCTTCAAGAACACGCCCAGCCGAACACCATAGCGGTACCGCCAGCCCAACACGAACGAGTGCGCTAACTAATAAGTAACACGTTCCAGTTGCTGTTTAACTCTACGTCTGTTTCCGTAGCACATCGCTATCGGGACTTCAAGTAGATGAACAACCCTCTTCATAAGTAAGCTTATACATGACAAACAACAAATCAATCGGCTCTAATAAGAAACCCAAGCCCAAGGTATCGCTGCGAATACGGTCCCTTGGAACAATGCGTTTTGTGCACAGACGTAACGGTGGACTCACGGAATGGATCGGTCCTACGCATCTGTCATTTGCCTCTTCAAGAAGATAAGGAATATACGATGGACGTCTCCGACCCGACTCTACTTGAAGTGCATGTCACGCATGACGTTACCGAGGCAATCTCACCTTTCTCAAACATCATTTAAGTGCAAGTATGCACGGGCAATCCTTGAGTGCCATCAAGCAGCTAGGGCCAGTCTGTAAAGCTCCAATACTCTCAAACAGTATAAATACTTTACAATGACTCACTTTTTCAATGTGCGCCTGCAGTGGTTTAGAAGGGCACAGCTCTGGACATTTATGACAAGGCAGATAAAGCACGGGACAACACAAAGAACAATAACCCAGGACTCTTTTTTTTTTACATTCGCCTAGTATTCAAAATATTTTCCTCCAACGTGACACACGTGGTTGACACACGGGCGATAATAAGGAGTCTTCCGCGTGCCCGTTCCCTCACCCAAACTTCACAAGAGAGGACGAAGTTTCCCTGATGAGGATCCGCGCCGGCACAGCCCTCACCGCGACTGTTGCAAATGGAAGGAATTCAACGAGGGCGACATCACGTGACCAAACTGCACGGCCCTGGCACAAGACGTCGATGTGCGCCACCTAATGCGGACTTGCCGAGGCACATATCCGAATGCCCTTGCTGGGACAGCCTGGACTCCGCAGAGTCAGGCATGCTGGCTTTAGCACCTTGATTGAAGATTACTCATTACAGAACCTTATTCGACTTCCTGCGTGATGCAGGCATGCATACGTTTATATAAGTACTTATTACTGTCTTTTAAGGCAGTCCACCATACCTGCCGCGACAGCCCAATGTTTATGGGATTGCACTGCAGAACTCGGGAGCCCGGTCACAGCGGCAGCATTTCGATGGGGGCTAAATGCAAACACGGCCGGGTGCTTACGTTTAGGTGCGCGTTAAAGAATGGTCACAAATGGTCAAAAATAATCTGGAGTCCCCCACTACGGCATGCTTCATAATGAGATAGATGCTTCGGCACGTAAAAACATAAATTTATTTAATTTTGAGGCAGTGCGCCTCGGATACAAAAACAAAAACAAAAATGCGTGCCTTTAATAAATTACCGGCGTCTCAATAGTATACGTTCGCTGCCGTCGAATACAGGAGACCTGGAGATCACCTTTACGCTAACGCCCTTTTTCAAAAGACTGCTGGCCACATCAAGTGTTAACATAATTATAAAACAGCACCAACGACGCAGACAGCGAAAAGAAACAACAGGAATGTGCGCTGACGGTGTCAACGTCCCCGGCGTTGCTTTATATTTACGTCACCACACCAACTGGCTCAGCTGTTCTTACTTTCACATCAGGTGTTACAGCGGCAATTTACGGGTCACGTATGTAATGCCCGATATTGTATAATTGAGCGTCGCAATCTTTTGCACGGTGAAAGGAGGTGCCGTCCTCTCCACACATAGATTAGCAGTGCTAAGACTGCTCAATAGGTGCCGCTATGAGCCCTGGCCACATAAGCAGGACGAAGTGTCGGGTCCACCACGCGACCCAGCAACGGGTTCTGATCATACGCACGTTGTACCGTATTCTTTTGAAGTAGTCTGTACTTTCGAAGAAGTTGAACTGCGGAAAAAGCCAGGGGAAGATATTCGATAACAGTCAGGTCTCAACATGTAGGAGGACAGCAGCGTGGGTCGCAGGTCAAAGTCTATGGTTGGCGTCCGGACATGCCCGGGAGAATGCCGTTTCGGGGTCTATCGCGAAGCTTGACTGACAAGGCGCCTCGGTATCAGCGTAACTGGGGTGTTATCCCGGCTACGCGCAAGGTCATCGTTCAGTGCCGTACACGTCTGCGCCCCCCCCCCCCCACACGGAGTGCCAGGAACAAATGATAACTGCTCGTCCATTGTTTAGTAAAACCACGGTGCTCGCGTTTACGACCGCGACTGCAAGTGATAACGGACACTAAGCAACGTCCCGCTGCTGCGAAGCTGTTTACGCACCCAATTCATAGAAGAAAGAGCTTTAGCCTCGTAAACGCAACACGCAATGAACTTTACGGAATCCCGCAACACGTACCGGATGCGTCCACGGAGGCAGTAGCGCTTGTAGCGCAATTTCGCGGCTCTTTAGTACCGCGATGTATGCCTCTTTATTATATGCCTAGCGCTTTCCGGGACCCGTATGCTTGGCGTGTTTATAATCCATGCTTGATACCTCAACGCGAGAGACGGGCGAAAGCATAAAGCATCGTGACCAATATGCCCGGTGTAATGAGGTGTTTACGACATTCCTCTCTGTTGCGGAACATGCTACATCGACCACACTGAACAACCGTCCGAGGAAACACTGGGCTTCCTTGAAGAGCCAACCATCACCTGATTTCTCCTTGCATTGTAAAGAATGCGGTTGAGTTTCGCGTCTTCCGGACACCAAGGCAATAGAATGTTGTCGGAATACTGTACCCAAGCCGCACCCAAGCGTGTGGGGACGCGAACTCCATTGTGGAACCCTTCGCGCTCTTTTGTGCTCGCCGTGCGTTCTTCTTGCTCGTCATGCAGTATGTGTACCTCCCAAAACGCTAGGGTACCCTAATTGATAACTATCTAGTAGCTAAACACAGAGATAAGGCGGCACGTGAGATATCGGAGGCAATACTACATTCAGAAGGCAGGTGAGACAATGCGTCGTGAGGCCACCAGTCACGCTTATACACAGGTTGCAAATAAGAGTGTACGTTGCAGCTAATCTTAAGCAATAAGCGCGGCGTTATTCCAGTCCTTGTGCTCTCAATAGAAACATGTGTTCACAGTTCGGCGCATTGTCCTACGTGTTTTCTTTTGGCCCGGCGTATAGTTCTCGCGCTGAACTTTTTGAGTACTGACACTTTATAATCACACCTCAAACTGACGGGTCATGTTTGTGTATGCACTACATCGCGCTCACAACGTCATGATGATCGAGCGTCGACAACGGGAAGCGCATGCGCTTGCGTACACCAAAGCGATCGTTCTACACTTCCGCTTCGCCATGGCAACTGCGCCGCGCCTCCGAACCTCAGCAAATCACGTGACCTCCTCCTGCACTGCAGGCGAGCAGTACGGCGGTGTGCAGTATACGTCAGCGCGCATCAAGCCACCAGCCTTATTGCGAAACAACAGCGGACACAAGGTGAAGGAAACGCGGACACAAGGATGCGAGCTCTTTTTTCGCAATAAGCCGTGTACCAACCACAATCTCCCACCAGTCTTCTACCACAGCAGCTCACGTGACCTCCAACACGAGGCCCGCGGGCCGCGTATGCGATTGGCCGCACGGGCCGCGCATGCGCTGTTGTACTCGTGTGACCGCACGGCGATTGCAACGGCGGTGCCGATGGCGCGAATGCGTCTCACATGACTATAAATGCTATGGCAATAAAACCGCCACACACCTATGGATTTTCGGGGAGGCCTACGCAAATGCTTCTTTTTTTTTTTTCGAGTGTGAAATCGTTGTTCTGACAAAGCCAAAAAAAATGCCTTTCTGCAATACTTCTGGGTGTATGTAGCGTACGATTATTAAAATATTAAAAGTGTGGTTTTTAAGCCTTATTTATTTAACATCGCGGCAGAGCAGAGTAGTGCGATTATAAAATAACAAAAGCGTTTGCTATTCATGTATTTCCAGTCCGCCTATGTATCCTTTTCTGTGGTGCATTCAGATTAGAGACCCATATAATCTGCAAGATATACTTATTTTTTTTACACCCTTCGTGGCCCATCTTGTCACCCAACAATATTCGTCATCACTCTTGCGCGAGCCTCCCTTATTTAACACTCTACGCTTGTCCACCCTCACGTGACTACATAGCACGGGATCGAATCCCGGCCACGGCGGCCGCATTTCGATGGGGGCGAAATGCGAAAACACCCGTGTGCTTAGATTTAGGTGCACGTTAAAGAACCCCAGGTGGTCGAAATTTCCGGAGCCCTCCACTACGGCGTGCCTCATAATCAGAGAGTGGTTTTGGCACGTAAAACCCCATAATTTAATTAATTTTTTTTTACATAGCACAAGTCACGTGCACTCCGATCCATGACGTCAAGCTACCTTTCCCGACTGCCACAGAATCTAATAGCAATGCTCCCGAGTTAGCCCAACGCCATCTAGATATCACAAGGCCTGTGCATACTGCTTCATGACGTCACAATAGTGGGGCTGGAATTTCCATTGCCAAGCCCGGCGTGACGAAAGGGGCGACGTCAACGTCACCGCGGCTTACTCGACAGCATTCCCAATAGATGCTATGGCAGTCGGCCCCTGGTAGCATGACGTCATAATGCGCAACGCACAGGGCTTGCGCTATTTAGGTGACTTTGGTGAGCGACCGCGATTTCGACGTCACCGATTTCGTCACACCGGGCGTTGCAGTGAAAATTTCTGGCCTAGTGGCAAGACGTCATAACGCAGTGTACAGGCCCTGCGCTATTTTAACGCGTTAGCTTTATTTTAACGCTTATTTTAACGGTTAACGCGTTAGTGATTGTGGAATGCCAGATAGGCGTAAGACCACAACGCTGGGAGCGACGTCTTGTGACGCAGAGTTTAACCAGAAAGCCCACAAAGCCAATACTGCAGTGAGCTACCACATCCTACTTACCTGCTGGTGTAAAGCGCCGATAGCGACACGATAGTCAACGTACGGTCCTTTTTGCGATTTTTTTCGACGAGAACACCCACTCGACAAAAAAAAAAATTTGCATACGCATTGTAGCTGGACAAAGCGTTACAATGGGTCGCTACCAGCTTTGCTACTGCAGTCTACGGCTCCGGTTATCCTCAGGAAGTTTGCGGACAAGCTGCAACCCCCTACTAAAGAAAGCGCAGGCTTACGGTAAATGGCGATTGTTGTTGGGAGCAACCTAAACCCCAGACGGCGGCTATTTTCTTTTTTTTTTTAGTACGCATTACTTTGTGTACAAGCGCTGTGTAGTGTTTTATTACTATTTTGTCGTTTGGTTGCGTTCTGCCTCACGCACTACTTTCTATTCAACGCTCTCGTTTTCAGCCAAGGAAGTCGAACTTCTTCATCAAGCTCTGCCGCTCCTGCACCTGAGACTGCAACCACCACGGAGGATACCATTCGCACATCCCAGGCGAAAATCACGCACCTCCTCTGCGAGTCATCGACTACGCAATCGATCATGCCGCGAGAGGTTTGCAGAAAAGAAAAATAGGACGCACGCAACTCTTACGCATGAGCAACCGATGGACGGCCATTTACAAAAAAAAACTATCGCACCGAAGTTCAGAACAGCCAGTTGGGGACTATCGATCGTGACCAAGCCAGATCGGCATCGAGAGGGCCCCTGTGAAAGCAGGATAACAGACGTGGATCAATAGAGTTGAAGTATTATGCGCTATATGCATGTCTGGTCCTTCCAGTCTGTTGCCCACGTCTGTTAAGGGCATCTATAACGCATTCTTAATAGAGAAGACGCTGGCATGAAACTAACAGGCTGTCAAGTTGAGGCGCACATCCACGGCACATGCATGCTAAAGCGATGGCGCATTCCACGTTCTCTTTTAAAACCTTCCGCGGACCGTGCACAATATTCTGGCAGTTTTTTTTCTCTGAAGGCCGTATGTTCTGAGGTTAAGAACTTCGGATCGGAGAACGAATCGGTAAGGTGATCCGAGCACATGTTTGAGATGATCGCATGAACATAGAATTTGTACATGACGGCAGCATTGCGAAGTCTAGTACTTCGAACAGTCTGCGGACCTCGCTGTAGGAAGTCTGCAAACTTTGCACACAGTTTTGAAGATGAGTATGTTGCTTTCGCCATTTTTTACCTAGCTGTTTGGCGCAATAACGTTTTTACCGTTTTTACGACGCAGAGTTATGGAATGTATATATTGGATCATTTTACTTTAGTAGCGAGTAATAAACCTTTTGTTTTGACATGTTTCATATCGTCAATGCTGTAGTGCTAGTTTGCATTGCCATGAACCAACATAAACACTGCGTTTTAACACGATATTGCGTATTACCGCTTTTACAGCAGATGGCCACAGTCAGCTCCCGAGCAACATATCGGAGAGGGGGAGGGGGATGAGGTCCTTTTTCTTTTTCTTTTTTACTTTCCCAGTTGCAACATGGAGATGAGAACTTGCTTTGTAGTAACTTCTGGGAATTTTGCACTCTCCACTCAACGGCTTCGCCTTGCCTGTTGGAGCTGCCTACTTTTATAAGGAAACACCGCATCCCATGTACTACATGTCATAGCATCGGAATATTCGATATTACGTACGTCAGAAATTTCGCCCAAATCGAGGTGGGATCATGCGCATGTTTCTTGCCGGTGTCACAGTCTCGAGCACTGCAACATTTCTTCATCGCACATATTGAAACCACTCGGACAGAAATAATGCTTTCAAGCCAGCCGCATTTTGTGGGCAACCCATTTGCTTTATGGCGAAATAGCCATTTATTACAACCCTTGCAAACATTTCATGTACTGAGCTCGCTTCGTTAGCATCTTAACCGCGCGTGACAATGTCGCGTTGAGAGCTCACCAGCAATGCTCGAAATACAGTGACATTAGCGAAAATGTTCAAAACATCCCATGTGATCGCCGAACATATTCTTCTAACAAATCGTTGACATCGCCACCTGGGATATGTTTGCTTGAGTAGAACATCAGAAGCTCATGGCTTTAACACAGTCAAGAGTCTTCAACACAGCATGTGGTTTGGGCATAAATACATGTTTATGAACAACAATCATTTAAAAACATCAACGTGCAAGCGTCTTGTCAACTAACACTTCGTCAGCTCACGTAATTGGTCCCAAAATTACTAAACCGCATATCACATCCCTTCCTTTTAAGAGCTTCTCTCTCACGCTAAAGTTTCAATCATTTGCTAGAACCTGACGTGAGTCTCACGACTGACACAACACATACGGCTCGCATATCACACTTTCGATCGTTAACAACAACAAACGATACACGACGCTATCTTTGTACCCTGCGGATATCGTTTGGCGACTCTCGCAAGCAGAACATGCCGCAACGCAACGTGCTACGTAGGCTATAAATAGACTTTCCTGGCAAAGATGTGTTGCAAATATCTCCTCTAGAAATATCAGGTCACCTGCAAAATAAAGGCACATATAGTTCGCAACAGTATACGTCTCCCCATCCGGTCTGCAGCGAGGAGTGCAGCGGCAGGCCGCGCATAAATGAACGTCGATTGGAATGTAGCTGAAAGCCTGCCTGCAGCCAAATGACACCGTTCGATTCTTTGGCCCAGCGTGTCGTGTGACTAGATACAGAGGAATTGTTCCGCGCATGATGACGTCAGCAGCAGCACTTCCACCTTGACTTCTTCTGTCGACTTTGCGTCGTCTACAAAGAAAAAAAAGAAAGAAACACACATACATTGGCAAGATGTTAACAGCACTGTATAGAAGGTGCAGAGGGTTGTTGACGTGTTGTCTGTGACTGTCGAGCTGGCTCTACAGTGAGCTATTACTGTTCAGCCAGTGAAATGTTACTTCTTTTTCAATGTTTAACTCGACATGATGCCAACCATTCTTTACGATGTGCCCAATTATTAAAATATTAAATTAAAAGATAATCCCAATTTCGTCATGATACCGATGTCAAGACTAAGGTAAGCACCCCTCGGTACTTCAACACGATCATACTCGACAGAACAGCGCTTCAATTAACACTAAAGAGAAAAAATGACCTTTCTACAGTACCAAAAAGCCCACTCTTACTGTGAGAAGTGGTAAGCAAGAAAAACCGCAAATACAGAGGAATGGTGGCGACGCCACCGTAAAGTTCCCGCACCACATCGCCGTGACGTCATAGGTTTTGGCGGTGTCTGCAATGGCCTATTAAATTTTTTTTATCAGCAAAGATGGACTACACTGTACTCTAAAATAGTCCAAGACTGCATTTAACACGTTACAAGAACTTAACAATAATTTAATTACGGGGTTTTTGGCGCCAACACCACGATCTGATTATGAGGTACGCCGTAGTCGGTGACTCCAGAAATTTGGACCACCTGGGGTTTCTTAACGTGCACCTAAATCAAAGGACACGGGCGTTTTGGAATTTCGCCTCCATCGAAATGCGGCCGCCGTGGCCGGGATTCTATCCCGCGACCTCGTGCTTAGCAACCCAGCACCGTAGCCACTGAGCGGCCACGGCGGGTTTGCAAGAACTTTTAGTGGGCCACAACGGCTCAAATACAAAAAAAAAGGAATTTCCAAATCAGTGACGTCACACTAATGCACCATCGCTGAGGATTCGCCACCAAATTAAAAAAGTATAAAACTTTGACCTTCAATTTCTCTTCCGCAAGTCGACCGCTCAGTGCGAAATTAACAAAGATGGAGTTTTTAAAGAATCCTTACCAGTCGCACTGATTTACTGCCTTTCTCTTACGTGTCCCTTTTTAAATACCCGTATTACTCTTTCGATTTCAATTAATGCCTACACAAGCAACACAATCTACAACAAGCCCCCAAGACTATATTATAATCCTGATTTTCGTCTAGTCATCTGCCGCCTATTGCGTTTTCGTTCCCTCATAGCCTTACGATCAGTGCCTGCTCACCCCCCCCCCCCCCCTTGCACGCAAAGCTTCAAAGAAAGTTCACTTCGCGCTACGTTGCAAGTCTCAAGTGACACAAGGGCAACGAAAGGCGATAGTGCTGTGAACGCAGAGTAAACAACCAAATGGCTTTTTTTTTTCCTTTATCGTAGTGTGAGTACACCATAAACTGACAAGAAGACTTACATGTAAAAAGGATGAAAAAAACCTATAAAGATATGTTCTTTCGAGAGCAATGTCAGAGGGAGCACCGAGTTCCTTTTTCAAACAGTGATGACTCCTGACCTGTGAAATCGAGTCAGACGTCGTATAATATGAAGGATGTAGCTTTTCCCGCCCAAAATCGAGTGTCACAGAGGTCACAGAGATTGTGTGTTTAGGCACAACGGGCATTTGAATCCAACTTGAGCATTGCAAAAGGGAGGTACCCTAACGCCCGGTTCCTCAGGACCATCAATAAAGTTCTTTGTCTGTCTGTCTGTATGCCTCTCTTTTATTGCTGCTGGGGATACCAACAAATGTATCGGCAGAATGCCGTTATTTCACCACATTCTCAGGTTCGCTAATTAAGCTCGGACTGTTCATTCGCGTTCTTGTTGCATATTTTGCTCTTGCGTTCGCTGAGCAATGGTGGTTCGACGCCTAAAGGCGACACCGGTGGGGCTATATCACAAAGAGATCGTAGCGAGGGCTCCCAGTTACTTTATGTTTTATCAACGCGGGCTCTCTAACGTCCACACAAACGCTCGACATGCGAACGTTCTCGAATTCCGCCTTTCCCCCCCAAGAATGCGGCCGCCTAGCCATAGCCGGGTATGAACGCGTGGCCCAGAGTTTTTTTTTTTCATAATTCTAGGACCTCCTGCTGTAATACTATTGCCATGTAACTCGAACATGGCTGTTGCAATAAACTTCACTTGAAAAAAGCGCTGATGTCGTTGGTGTTCCACGCTCTGGGGAAAAGTGCGCACAAACTTTCTTGTTTTTTTTTTTGTATGGCCTCCGTCGTGCCTGTTTGTCCATCGTGATTTCACCCGCTTTGTGGGGGAAGAAGTTAAATATATAATATTTTTCGTTGTAACCCTCGAAGGTCTGTCGGGCAAATTAGTCCCGCTTCTCGAAAAAAAAAATTCACGTAGTGTCAATGGAACAAATAAGTCCCTTTTTGTGTTTCAAATTAAACGGTTTGTTGTACAGAAGGGAAATTAGTTGCAAGCAACTTCTTCTAGGCACCTCATTTACTAATACCACAAAATAAATTTCGAAAGTTGTGGTTCGCGAGGGAGGTACGCAGAATTAATTTCGCATCACGACCCTAGAGGGTCAATGGGACATTTGCGTCCAACTTCTTGAAGTACAATTTAGTGTAAGTGGGGAAAATACGTCCCACTTATTAAAAATAAAGGGCTTGGTGTAGAGAAGTGAAATTTGTAGTAAATTATTCCCAAGTAGCGCATTTACTCATACCACGCACAGAATTTGAAGAGTTTTGTAAAAATATATATGTACAGTGTCCTACAATGCTTTAACCAAAAAGAAAAAAAAAGAATAAGAGTTCCTCACGCTACTTTAGTGAGTGTACACCTTGGTGAGTAATACGATATCCTTATCACGATCTCACCGCCCACGCATTTGATTACGCACTGCCTCGAGGATCGGCCCCGAGTGGTAAACAGCATTATAACAATTGCGAAGAACTTTATGGTGCACTGAAATCAATATCGGCCCGCTAACGTCTTGGTCTGCAATTTTCCCCGACATCAGCGCGCTTTACTATGCGTCGAGAAGAACAAAGAAGGTCGGCGAACGCCTAGTATTTAACGCAATAGCATTTGCAGATACGATAGCAATAGCAGATGCTATTAGATGCAATAGCATTTAAAGCATCGTGCACACTGTAACGCGCTAGCGTACGCTCAGCACACCTGGAGTTCTCTGTTGGATAGCTGCACAGAGGCTCAAGTCCGCCCACACTGTTGCTATAGCATTGAATGCAGTAAGAAAGTACGGAGCGTATCCTGAGGCAGGTGTAGCAATAGCAAATGATGTTAAATGCAATAGCATTTAATAGCATCGCGCACACTGTAACGCGCTTGCGTACGCTCAGCACACCTCGAGTTCTCTGTTGGATAGCGGTACAGAGGCTCAAGTCCGCCCACACTGTTGCTATAGCATTGCATGCAGTAAGAAAGTACGGAGCGTATCCTGAGGCAGGTGTAGCAATAGCAGATGCTGTTAAATGCAATAGCATTTAATAGCATCGTGCACACTGTAACGCGCTTGCGTACGCTCAGCGCACCTCGAGTTCTCTGTTGGATAGCTGCACAGAGGCTCAAGTCCACCCACACTGTTGCTATAGCATTGAATGCAGTAAGAAAGTGCGGAGCGTACCCTGAGGCAGGTGTGTAGCACGCTCTCGAAGACCTTGCGCACGCTGGCAAGGTCTAGCGCTGAGCATTCGACGTAGTGCGCCGCCTGGATCTTCTGGGCCAGCTGTAGACCCTCGGCGACACTAGAGGGCCGGCACTTGATCTGCGCCAGCTCCTGAACGGTCACGGAGTCCTCGCGAAGATCCTGCGGTGTGACGTCACAGAAAAGGAAAAGGGTCAACTTAAATTAAATTGGGCCTGATTGACCTAATTTAAGGCCCCGCGTGATTTTAGTGGAGCGATGAACTAACTGCCGCTTGTTGGTGCACGCTCGTGGTTACGTTGCGCCGAGTTTTTGACACCGAAAAATTACGAACGACTGCGACAAGCCGGGCCGAAGCCCAAGTTACCTCTACTCCTTGCTACGTCTCGCACTTCATTCCTGTCACCGTGACACCGCTGTCCTCGTCTCTAAAAAACGGGGACAGCGGAAGAGAACACAAACGCGACGTGTCGTTTTGGTGTTCTCTTCCGCTGTCCCGGTCTTTATTTGCGGTCAATATGATATGCAGTAAACACCAACTAGGCCAAACTGAAGTTCTTCTGTAGCCGTTCACGTTTTCAGTGTCAGAACTCCTGGCAACGTGACGATGCACCGCGAGATTCTCGACGGCTTCAGTGCAAAGTCCGTGTGTCTTAACGGACAGGGTTTCGGATATCGTATAGCAATGCCAGCGCTTCTCTGCTCAGCCTGCCAGGCCTGAGGTCACCTTCCCATGGATATTCCGTCTCTGACGATGGTATCGAATCCAGCCAATAAAGGCGCAGTTCCAGAGAACATCTAGGACGTAACAAGGGCAAAACTACGAAATGCTTCTTTGAGACAAGCTTTTTTATAATATCTTACTGTGGAAAACAGCATCTCGTCATCAGAAATCGGTGCTCAAAACTACGAAATGCTTCTTTGCGACAAGCTTCTTTATAATACATTACTGTAGAAAACAGCATTTCGTCAACAGAAATCGTTGCTCAGTCACCAGGTTATGTACGCTGTTAATTCCGAACGGCGCTAAGTAAAAACAAGATACAGTGAAAGAAAGATGTGCGCGACTGACAACAATTTCATCAAGAACAGAGGAAAGTCTCGGGGTCAAGTGTAGATTCAAAAGGAAAGAATGTATCCCCAAATATCTTCCCGTATGTATCACCGCCGTCTCGAAATAAGCTTCAAAGTTGAACATAACTTATCACCCAACATCCGGGGCAGCATGCCAAGCCGTCTGGCGGGCTAATATCGGAGATATGATAAAACCGCTATCGCCGAGACTGCCTTGTGCCTCCTGCAGTGAGTGTTATCAAGCAGCAAGTGAAGTCGCATGACCGTTATCAACAACAACATCGGCTCACCGCCGTTGCCGTGATAGGGAAGGCTCGGTGAGTCAAGTGATTCTGCATGCAGTATCATTTGTCTGCTAATTAATCTACTAATTAGAAAATTTTTGTAGGTTTCCTGGGAACGTTTCTGTCAAGTGACGTTTGTGATTTGTTCCAACACAAGATTGAGTAGACAGGCACCCGAATTTCTTGCATACGTGCAATGCTCGTGTTCATTGCGCCTACAGCGGCTATTCTTCGGACAGAAATCTCTAAAACCCGGGCTACATTTGCGTGAACATTCAGTCCTCGTGTTGCTGCACATTCTAGGCCTGCGAAGAAGCAATGCGTTCGAGCACTGGGCGCGACAAAGGCGATTCTAGACTTCGCGAAAGTTGCAGGTCTCAACGAGACCCCGTGAACATATACAGGGTGTCCCGGCTAACATTAAATTAGGCAAATGCAAACATACAAATGCAAATATGCAAATGGCACGTAGCTGGACAGAACAAAAGTAATTTTGTTTGCCGCCCACTAGGAGATACCCAAACTATTCCTTTTTTCATTCCGACTAATTAGATAACTAATCTTAATTTATCGACTTCTCAAACATTATAATAAGACGGAAAGTGTCGATGAGAAAATTGTATAGAGTGACGTGAAAAACACCCGATACAGCTTTCAGCTGCCCAATACGCGTTATATAAAAGTGTTTTTCCGAGTGTCGAAGAAGCCCGCGAATGCACGCGAAGTGCGCATTCTCCCGCGTTGGACCTAGTGCGTTCGGGTTATGGACAACAAGCACTGAAACTTCGCATGCCAACACCAGGCTATAACGCACAACTCAGTGGGCGGAGTAAACAGTTTTTAGCGGGACCAGTTGCGAATTCGCGTCCGCAAGTTCGCCGCTCCCGCTCATCTCGACGCACGAGTGTCCAGCGTCTGAGCCGACTGGACACCTGCGCGCCAGAAAGTAGGAGCGCATTCGCTCTTTGTAACGCGTACGGCCTTGGACAGCTTGGCTCTACGCGTCGGGCTTAAGCAAAGATTGACACAGGCGCGCGTCTGTTATCGTTCCGGGCGCCGTGTCATCCCTGCGGCCTCTCTACAGGAGCAGAGTATTTCTAGTAGTCAGAGAACTTTTAGTATAGGCACTGAAGAAGGATTCCTCCATTTTAGAAGCAGGAGGAATGAGAAAAAGCAGAAGGCAGGGAGGTTAACCAGAATAACGTCCGGTTGACTACCCTACACCGGGGCAATGGGAGAGGGAAAAACAAAGATGGCAGGAAGAGAGAGGAGGGAAGGAAAGAAGGAAATTAGCGGTGGGTTCGCTGACGCGTGTGGTCTAATAGAAGTTGCATTAATAGTCACAGACATTCACACAAGCTGTTCAAACTGCTGTAACGCCTCCTATAGCTAGCGCTGGTTCCCTATGTGCCAACGAGGTGAGAGCATCGGCTCCGCGGCCATTCCTCAGTGAGCTCATTCGCGGGGACAATGACGTCACGCCCACCATTTGCGTGGCGACCAGCAGCACGGGCACGTTCGGGTTGAAGTGTCGCACTTCGGTCGCCCAGCGGGTCGGCACCTCGCTGCCGGAGAAGATGTCGCGCACCGAGAAGCAGATGAGCACCACGTCGGCTTCGGCGTAGCAAGAGGCCCGGTGCGGGTCGCACAGCAGGTCAGAGTCGCCCGTGTCCCAGATGACCAGCCGGACCTGCGCAGCAGTCGGCGACGACACGTCTGTGGAGGGCGCGATTCAGCTGACATATATGCAGCACAAATCACGCTACCAATGATTGGCAAACAATTTTATAACTGCGCGAGCAAACGACCACAGAGAGGGAGCACGCAAGGACAGGCGCAGTCCTTGTGTCAGAGCATTTGGACTGCGACTGTCCAAGGACTGCGCTGTCCTTGTGTGCTCTCTCTCTCTGTGGTCGTTTGTTTGCGCAGTTATAAAACTGTTCGCGAAGATGCACCAACTCGCCCAACAAGAAGTTCTCCTAAGCTACATACCAATATGCAAAACTATACCTAGTAACGTTACAAACAGTAATGCTAGTAATAGCATTGCCGAAGCCATACGGGTACACGTGTTTACCCAAGTTCCCACGTCGAAAAGGCTCGATATGAAAAGCGCTCAGATAATCACGCTACACGTCAGCAGGTGTAATGCGACAGCAATTTGGCGCCATACGATTCGCTAAAACCGGCAGCCTTTGCTGCTTTCTACCGCCGTCGTGCACGTGCAATTATCAATGCTATTGTTATCAACTGCCGCCGCTCCTTCTGTCACGCGCCTCTCTACGTCATTTTCCACCGATGCTCCTCCTTTCCCGCTCCATCGCTCTCCCCATGGCATGTACTCTTCCAAGGACATACAACGCCATCTACATATGAAGAGGACTGTGCACTATGCTTTTTGACGTCACGCTGCTGTATGGCCGAAATTTCCATTACCAAGCCCGGCGTGACGAAAGCGGTGACGTCAAAATCACCACGGCTTACTCGACAGCATTGTCATTAGATTCTATGACAGTCGGCAACTGTACAATATAGATACAGGAATTTTAACGAAGCTAGAGAATAGAAAGTTGAGATAGACAAATTCTAGACTGCGATACGTATATAAAACCTGATCAGCTCAAGCAGGCAGTCTATTGGACGCCACCCTGTTTTCAAAGGGATTGCCAATTATAAATCCTCAACGTCATCGAAATGAGAGGGTCAACTGGCCCGCAGTTTAGCCTGACCGACTATGGCGAGCGCGCCCGAAAGGAATCGCACAGGAAAAGTGTAGAAACGGCTTAGAACGTGAATGGCTATTCAGAGCGCTAAATTCTGTGTTTCTCGGGTAAAAAGAAATTATACGCTGTAACCACACAAACACACAGGAAGGAAAGCGAATACAAGTTCACTGAACTTCCAACATTCGACGCTGCAATTCTATTCTCGCTTAGGCGACCCTCGCGCCGCAGAGTACATATTCGCCACGTGTTGGCCTGAACGTTCGTATTCTGTATTTTCGAACTTCGTGCCCGTTTACATCACTACACCTGAGCACATATCCTTGTGTCTTAATTTCTTGACATCCATCCACATAAAACTTTGGCGCCATGTCCGGGCCTGGTAAATTTCCAAATAAGAGTCGCCCACGGTGAAGTATTTCGAACCCTTATAAGTAAATACGGGCGTAAATTGGTTTACCACTCAATTCTTAGCACCATTTCTGGGTGTAAGAGTGTGAGTTATAGACGGATGTACATCATTCCTTACCTTCAAGTTTGCCAGTTATTTCCCAGTGCCTGCGAGATTCCTGTTTACGCATGATGGTACAGCTTCCGTACACCGTCACATAATATAATTTACGCCCTTAAAGTGTAAACGCTCGTAAATTTGTCTATAACTCACACACCCTTACATCCAAAACGGCTGCAAGAATGCGAGTTGCAGACATACGTACACCCGCTTTTTTTTTTTTAAGAAGTTGGTTTGTTTTCGTACAATCACGTACAGATTTTTCGGGGACGTTGGCGAAAAGGCAAACAAATGCCTGACAAAGCGCCAGCTACCCAGAAGTACAAACCCCCAGTGAGAATAACAAAAAAATAGAACAGTAAAAAGCAGCAATTCATAGTTTAAAAAGTTAAAAAGTAGTGGAAACCACAAACTGCAAGGATACACAATATACGTAAAATACGATGACTTCTAGATTAACTATACAAACTTCACTTCTAAGGGTGTGGTGTAAATATTTTTACAGTAGACTCATGTTTTCTCTCTCTGTTTCTCTTTCACTATCCCGTCCCCCTCCCGATGTGTGAGGTAGCAAACTGGACTCGGTTTGGTCAACCTTCATGCCTTTCCTTCTTTCCTTTTCTCTCTCTCCCTCTCTCCACCATGTAGAGGCCCCCGAAACAGCGTGAACTTCGCACCTTCTTGCCGTCGTGCTGCATGTGACCGACGTAGACTTCCTGGACGGTTGGCGCAGGCACGGAGCCCTTGACGTCATCGCGCAGGAAAGTCCGTATCAGCGTGGTCTTCCCGCAGGCGCAGCTTCCGACCACCACCACCTTGAGCGTGAGCATCGCTGCGAAGGACGGGGGGGATAACACAGGTTATGCACGCGACTGTCACCCGAGCTCAGAACTATATTTAATCGCTCCGGTCAGAAACCATGCCGCGAGAGAGCTGCGCCGCGTTTCAAAACAGGGCACGCCGAACGGCGAATCACAGCATATCGTCTCGGTACACGTGACACAAAAGGAGACGTCACGTGAGACGTCACGTGAGACGTCACGTGAGTTTCTGGCACGTTGTGGCAGTTACAGCAGAATGGAACCTGCGCTAACTGGGACAACGAGTCCCACTGAAGTGAACAGTAGTTTATTCGGACTTTCACAGAACGAATATTGTCCAGGTCCCACGCGCTGTGGGAATAACTGTTGCGCGAAGTGTTTAGCAGGCTGTCCAACGTAGCTTGGGGTTCTTCAAAGCGTTAAAAGATGGATCGACATGCTTGTGTAGAGCGAGTAATATCGTATGTGGCGACAGCAGCAAGGGGAAGGATAACGGTGACCACCATGACGCCATCGACAACGACTGATTTATTGTGTTCCGGCGAAGAAACCTTCCAGCACGTTTCATTGCATCCGGGTCCGAAGGCGCTACGACGTCACACAGCGTCTCAGAGCGCTCGCACGCCGCATGGACTACGAAACGTGGGCCAATACTGCGGAGTCACTGCTGCGTCACGTGGCGTTTCAAAGCGCCAGCTGTCGCGAAAGAAGGATGGGGGGAAAGTGGCGCGCTGTAGGTTTTATAAGCAACCTGTTGCTATGCGACGGCCAGAGTACTAAGGACGGCGATTACTCGAGCTCTCCATTCCTGCATTTAAAGATTAATGGGGACCGGCACGGGTCCTGTCGCTTTTTAAAGGAGGAGGAGGAAAAAAACTTCATTCAGGTCCTGTACAAGGTGTTGCCACCTGCCTGGCTTTAGCGCAAGGAAACGGCCACCACATGACGTTTCAGTGGATTCCCAGTCACTGTGGTATACACGGCAACGAACCGGCCGATGCCGAAGCGAAGAAAGCATTGAAAGAACCAGAGTCACTGCTTGCAATTCCTTTTTAAAGAGCAGACACCAACTGCCTCCTCTCCAGTGTCATACGAAATTCGACAGAAAAGAACAGGGACAATCCGGATAATCGCCACAGACGACTCCAGAGATTGGACCCTACCATGAAATTTAGGCTACAACCGAAAATTCAACGCAGCTGTGCCAGTCTTATGCACAGACTAAGGCTGGGGGTAGCGTTCACGAGCGGATACGGGCACCTGATGTGACGCACTGAGTCTCCAGACTGAGTTGTGCAATGTGAATGAGACTATAGGTCATGGGCTTTGTGTATGCCCTAAGTACGTGGAATAGCGCCAAAAGTGACGCCCGCGTCTTGGCCTTACGCGTCTCGACAGCCCACCGCTGTCGGAGGACGTTACTTTAGGCCCTTGGCCAGACGCTCAATCGAGTTTCCAGGCCATCCAGGCGTTACTGAATTTTTTAAAAAGTACGGGCCTGGACTGTAGGCTTTGAGCATACCAAATTGCCTGCCATATGTTTTACATCCTCCTTCTCTCGTCATCATCACCCATCATGCGCCTCTTTCTTCCCTATTTCTTTCCCTCTTCCCCTTCCCCCAACGCCGAGTAGTTGGCTAGAGGAATATACCTCAGGCCAACCTCTCTGCATTTCGTATCATGAAACCTCTCTCTCTCTCTCTCTGCCTGGCTAGTCCCATGTTGGGACCGGGACGTCAAGCCTCCTGGCCCTATCACGGGCGTACTGGACAGCCAGGACTTGAGGGATATGATCGTGGGATCTAATCATTCCTGAAAACCGATTCCGGGAAATGCCAGGGCCGAGCGACCCACACTCCTAGAGCACACGTTCAAGCACGCGCATCTCCTTTTTGCATACTTTGCATATATAGTTCATGTCTGCAATGTCATACCATTCCTTCGTTTGTGCAGGTGAATAATAGGACTGTGTTTGCAATTGCCTAAGTGTAATTGCTTGTGCTTTGTTTGGCCTACAGTGAGGGGGTGCAAACTCCCTTCTTCCCATGTAGCAATGTTTTGTAGTTTCATTGTATGTAATGAGCGTATCTCTCCTTAAGTTCTCCAATCCAGCAGAATCAAAGCCATATGTAAAAGCCAATTGTTGCCATGCGACGTGAGACACGAGTCAGCCTTCTCGAAACGATAGCTGGTATTGGCACGAGATAGGTATGCATGCGTGTATGTGAGTGGTGAGCGAGTGGTGGCGCTGGCTAACACTCCCAGGGTTCTACTACAGGAAACATAAATGCCCAAGAAAGTGGACGGGGAAACGGCGCCGCGGTAGCTCAATTGGTAGAGCATCGCACGCGTAATGCGAAGCTTGTGGGATCGTTTCCCACCTGCGGCAAGTTGTTCTTTCATCCACCTTCATTTCCAATAATTTATCGTTTGCTTATTTAATTTATTAGGCACAAGTAATTTCCCCTGTGTTGTACTTGGTGTCAGTGTTTGTTGGCTTCTTATGACATACGATTGGGTATTTATCATGCGGCCGCAGTGTGTGTGTCACTGGGTATCTGCCCCGGGAACCAACGGGCATCTGCCGCTCTTCAGTAAACCTTTTTTTTTTTTTTGACATCAACTTCGGTCATTGCAAGTATCGCAACATCACGCCTACACGGTGGTGTTCACGTAGTGCTATTTTTCTTGCAAATGAGGGTCGTCGCCGACGTTGTAAATTTTTTTCCGACTCACAAAAACCCGTTCTTGCCAAATGTGACCTTCAACATCTCGTTTGTGCTCTTTAAGGGCTTTGCATGAGAGATAGTGAGCTAAGAAGTTTTCGCTGCTACCGAAGTGGCGCACGAAGACTGCTTTGATTTTCTCGTTAATCGGAGAATGACGAAGGATTTGTCAGAAGACCGAAAATAATATCGGAGTGACTGCAGTGGTTATGAGCGATAACATGCAGGCTTGTGCCCGTATTGTTTGGCTCCAATGAAGGTTATGCTGTGGCACATGCGTTTTACGAAAAATTGTGGAGTGGCAACTACCGCAGATTCTTACCAGCAGAGGTGTAGCCAGGGCTTTCCCTTACTTCATTGTTAAAAGTGTGCTGAAACTAGGCGGAGAATAGTGGCAGCGCAGCTGCTCTTGCTGTGTGATAAATTCTGGAGTGATTGCAAAAATAAAAGTTGTTGTTTCGGGCTAGAATATTACCATTGGCTTAGTCGTCATATCGCGATCTCCCATAACAAGTTGTCAAGACGTTCAGTTTTGAACCTAAGTGACACTGACAGACACATCAAGAATCATCTGCATCGCGAAATTGGCCGTTTGAAAACCGCTGAAAGCGAAAAGAAAAAACGCTTCCTCAACTCCGTCACATCCTAACCTTAATCGATTCCCTTAGTAAGATGCCGGCGGCCGGCTTCAATTTCAGGGCGCCGTCTCCATGCCAGAATTATTTTTGTTAAACCTCCTTGGTAGGGAGGTACAAATGTTCCCATGGACAGTGGCATCGAAACGCTAACCCAACAGACACAGCAGCGCGATGTTCAAGCTTTAGGCATGCTTATCTCGTGCCGACGCCAAGTACAGTCAAGCCCTGCTTTATAGAACGGAATCGCCTGCTCTTATGCGATCTGTGCGCTGCGGGACCTTTACAATGAAGTGACCTGCATAACGAAGGACTTAGGACGCTCCAAGCACTTCGTCTTAAACGCGTTCTACTGTATCACACTTCTTTGCCGCGATTGGCGCGAATACGTCGCGTTCCACATGCCACGAGCTTACGCACTTGTGTGCGCTCTAGCTTCCATTCGGCCACTGGAATTAATTACTTCATTCCTTCAGTCACGCGACTCGTAGCGTGTCAGTTTGTCCCATTCTCGTCTCGTGGCAGCTAACGCTTTGGGACAATGTGTTAAACTGCACCCCCGCCCTTCGGGCTCGGCTCTCATTGCCCGGTCCTTTCCTCGTAGCTGAACGCCATGCTGCGAGACATTGTACCGTTTCGGGTTCGCCCAACGTTGTATCGTTCCTTTCAGGAGTGAAAATTATGCAGATCCCACGCACTGTGGGAATCGATGTATACGAGAAGATTTCCGTGATGGTCGCTTTGACTGGCGATAATTAGCGGTGATGTTGACGGCGAAAGCTTAATTTGTTCAACATTCAGTCTAACACGAGAGTGGTGAGTTGATGTTACACGTTAACTAGCGTGCGCCTCTGCTGTTTGTCTGCGTAGAGCACAGAGGGAGAGGTGTTTGCTTGAGGTATTGCTGTGCGCCACATTTTCATAACCTCTGAGAGGGTTGAGCATTGTCATTGCCTCACATGGCACATCGCGTCGTGGTAGAAGTGTTGAACTTGAATTGCATTATGGGGCTGCACGTGCCAAAACCACAATCGGATTACGAGGCGTGTCGTAGTGGAGGACTCCGGATTAATTTTGACACCGTGACGTCCTTTAAGGTGTCCCAAAATCCAAGTGCGCGTGTGTTTGCTGTATCGCCCACGCCGAAATGCGGCTGCCGCGGTCGGGATAAATCCGCGACCTCCAGCGATGCCATAACCGCAAAGCTACCGCGGTGGGCACAGAAGTGTTGATTTGACGGCCGATCGTTTCCGTATAGTGTCGCCTGAACCGCGCGGTGCGTTTTAATTAATGCGGCTCTGCTTCTGCACGTCCATTGTGATTTGTCCGGTCGATATTTGTATGGCGTTTATTTTTCCCAAATGGCAGAAACATACTGTACCGTACCTTACACATAAGTTTATCCAGTTTCCCCGCAACCGCTGTCGTGTCTTTAATAGTAGCGTTTCTTTGCCTTCTCACGTCACCTTCCTTCCCTTGTATTGAAACTGTCTCTTCTCCCTCCTTTCTACAGTTCTATCTACGTCTCCTTTGGTCTCGCACGTTAGTAGAAGGGGAAGCGCTGCAGTTTCTACAATGCTTTTGATGGGGGTCACGGATAATTACATCTGTCGAGAGGCTAATGTGGAGCTGCCCAGGGAGCTCCAAAGAGCATTGTGCACATTCGACGTGGTGGGGTCCAAACGAGTTTCTCGCGTCGCCTTTCCTCTCTGACTCGCTCCTGTCATGTGTACACAAGCTCTGAACCCCTCCCCAACGCGGTGTGTCACACAGAAGCAGCAGTGGGAAAGTCGAAACAAAAGGCAAAGAAAGCTTCGCTATAAAAAAATTCGCCGACGATTACGATATTCCCTAATGCGAAATATATACGCATTTTCATTTCGCGATGTATTGGCTGGTGCGGACAATCTGTCTCGTGCGGCCCATTGCAAACGGAGCAAAGTCTGGCGCGACCGCCTCGCTAATCGAGAGATCGCGAGAGGCAGCGCATGGATGAGTCATGGATGCGATTCAGAGCAGCCGCCGCAGACAGACCCCTGCTCACGCAGCGCTACGTTTCCATATATGGTACCGGTCGGCGCGCTCTCCGCATGGTATCGGTGAACAGAAGACGACGCACTACTCTGGCGCCATCTCGTAGCGGTCGTCGCCGCAGAGCCCATCTTGCGCGGCCCTACGCTTTTCTTCTCACGCTTTTGCCGTACCCTACTCCTCACGCTCTCTTCGCTATCACAGCCTTTCATGTCCCCCATGCGCTCCGCGTTCGCTCTTGCATCCTTCGCTGTGCTCGTTCGCTCGGTTACACTGACGCCGACGGTCAACGCAGGAACAGGCGGCTAAGAGCTGCGCTGTATAATTATAGACAAAAAGAATGAGAAATATAGGTCTCCCTTATTTGTTTCTTGGACTGCTTCGCCGATCGCACGTACGTCAGTAAGTTCCCGTTCTCTGTCCGTTGCAATTATTTTTACCTTTGCAATGCTTCGTCATTCTTAATGTCTTAGGAACTAGCCCAATCTTCAGTCATGGTCCATCTCACACAGCTTAGTGCGACGGGAGCCTCCGGTGACGGTAAGTGTGAGCATGCCGGTGCGTTTGCATCCGCCGTCGATGTACAACAAACAGTCATGTAACGGGCGGAACTACAGTTGCGAAGCGCGAGGAAGGAAAATGTGCCCTAAAAGGAAGACTGATGCACGAATACCACGGCAAAGTGGCTACTAGAAATTTGAGTGTTCGCCTTAGTAGCCCAAGCTCCGGAGCTGTTACAGCTGCGGAGGCGAAGACAGGCAGTTCCCACGGGACACGAAACTATAGTCGAATGATGTATGCGGTAAAAAAAGCGCGGAGTAGCACGCGCATTTTTGGCTAAAGCCTGTGCAAATAACGCGCCTCACTAGCTTTAGGCCGCTGGCCAAACTTGGTACCTTAAGAAAAAATGACACCGTCTACTGTCCCAGTAGCCGGGAGAATTTCTGAAATTTCTCCCGGCGCTTACCTCCTATTGACGCTAGGAAGTCACGTGACAAACTGCCGGGCAAGAACTGCCTGCAGGTGTTCCCTAACCTAACCTTCTGAGAGCCAAAAGGAGGCGAGTACCGGGAGAAATTCGTTTCAGAAGTTCTCCCGGCTGCCGCGCCAAAATTAAACGTATATAGCTGAACTATTTCACTTCATCAATAATCGTCCTTTATTCATACAACAATTGAGCGTTGTGAAAAAGTCAGCGAGATATACCACTCGCGGCCAACACTTGCAATTGATAATAAAAAATAAATTATGGCAAAAAATAAAAGAAACAGGATCTAACTATACGAGGCGCGCGGTTGTAGTCAGGACACTGGAATTATTTTTGACCACCTCGGCTTCCTTAACGAGCACCGACGCACGGTACACGAACTTTTCTTATTTGCTTTCTTTTGGTTTTTCTTTTTTGGTTTTTCCTCCTCCCCCCTTCCTCTATTTCGCTCCCGTCGAAACGCGGCCCTCCGCGGGCGGGAATCACACCCGCGACCTCGGGCTTATATAGCAGCCCGACGCCATAGCCGCACTAAGCCACCACGACGGGTCAACATAAATAAGCGATTAAGCAAATCAACGGTAATGCGACGCACTCACGTGATTACCAGGAAAGCTGGCGTCGCCGACGCCGCCGACGTCCGCGATTTTCGCGCTGGACAGTCCGCTTATAAGCGCAACTGGTGGTCGCTGGCACAAATCGCACGGGACGGTTCATTCGGAGAACGCGTGTAAAGTTGGCATGGCGCGCAGCGTCAGCTACGAGGAGGCCTACGTAGAGGCGACGGCGATCATCCCGGGGAACTACATGCGTAGCTCCTCGGCGGACGATCGACTCGATTGTTGTTCGAGCGACTATAAATCCTTATCGGTCTCGACGTCTGCATAAGCTGTTTCGGGCGGACACGTCACGCACGGTGGCCGAAGCGCGGTAAAAGAAGAAAAATACCTGCGCACTTGATAAGGCTGCGGCAGACGAAAGCTTATAGACAATCGCTCGTCGCTTTCTTTCTTTCTTTTTTTTCTTTTTTGCACCTCCGCATGCGCTTTCACGACACCATATAAGGAAAGACACGGGGGGGAGGGGGGGGGGGGAGGGGGGAGGGGCTCGTCAGACACGGAAGCAGCGAGGATAGTTATCGGTAAAGGGAGCTAAGGAAATGCAAAATATGAACCGTATACCTTCAGAAGAGAGGGAGAGAGAGAGGGGGATAGTGATCTTTAAGAGAAACGGAAGACAATTGAACAAATAGCACTGCCTCTCGCGAATTGTGGGGAAGAGAGAGAGAGAGAATGAAGAAGAAAGGTACGGAGGTTAACCAGATATGAGTCTCCGGTTTGCTACCCTACACTGGGGATGGGGGATAGGGGTTAGAAAGCTGACAGAGAGGAAAACGCAAAAAAAATAAATAAACGCACGCGCACACATGGAGACACACGCACAAAAGGCGTTCCAGTTAAAGTCGTTCACACAGGCCGGTAGATCGCAAAAAGCGCAGAAGCGCTTGCACGGCCTTCTTCTGTGACGGTAGGTCCTTTCGATGTTGCAGAATTCTTTTTTCGGATAGCGGTTGGTCGTCCAGTTGGTCAAGTTCGTGGCTAAGGCATGCCCTCTGTGGACTGTACTGCGGGCAGGCGCACAAAATATGGCCAATTGATTCTTCATGGCCGCAGTGGTCACAGGTTGGGGTGTCGGTCATCCCTATGCGGAAGGCATAGGCTTTAGTAAAGGCAACGCCCAACCAAAGTCGATATAAAAGTGTGGCGTCTCTACGGCGAAGCTGTGATGGCGCTCGAAGACTTAATGTTGGATCAAGTGAGTACAGTCGCGGATTTCTTAAATGTGGCTCATTCCATTGCGACGCGGTGCACTGCCGAGCAAGTAGGCGGAGCTTCCGTGCCGCGTCAGTTCTAGAAAGAGGAATTGGGACGTGGCGCTCCTCAGTATGGGCTGAGCGGGCAGCGTGATCCGCCCGTTCATTGCCGATAATGCCGCAGTGACTTGGAAGCCACTGAAAGGTTATTTCGTGGCCTGCATCACTTATATGGTGTAATGTCTCTGTAATATGGAATATTAGTTGTTCGTGCGGTCCGCGTCGTAAAGGTGACAGTAGAGACTGCAGTGCCGCCTTCGAATCGCAGAATATTGTCCATTTGTGTGGCGGTTCATCACCAATGTGATGAAGAGCAGTAAAGAGCGCTGCGAGCTCTGCTGCCGTCGATGTTGTCGCGTGGGTCGTCTTAAATTCTATTGTTGTAGCTTTCACTGGTATGGCGATTGCCGCTGCGGAGCTGCTTGGAAGGACAGATCCATCAGTGTAAATATGCGTAGAGTCACGGTAGTTCTCGTACAAATATAGTAGCGTGAGCTGTCTAAGGGCTGGTGATGACAGATCAGCTTTTTTCGAGATGCCAGGTATTGCGAGGTTGACTGTGGGGAAAATGTAAAGCACGGGGAAGGGGCGGCAAGTTGAGGTTGCAGTTTACCTGATGGGAACTTTACACGTGCTGTGCAACCACCGCATTCTACCGGTACTAATATACCGGGGCGAAGCTCGGTGGTTAGCAAAGAAGCTTGCGGAGAAGCTAAGGACCCCCCAAACGGGCCACAGAACGAAAAACTATAGGCGTACCGTTAGGAGACAGGAAGACAGCGGCGTGGATTGTTGAGCAAACGGGGATAGCCGATATTCGACGTTGAAGTTGAGAGAAAGAAATGCAGCTGGGGCAAGCCACGTGAGGCGTAGGGTAGATAACCGGTGCTCTTTTAAGGTTAGAGAATGGAGGCCAAGGGACGCGAAGCGGCGGTCGAGTGCGGCAGAGAGCTCGGTAGCGTAATGAAATTAATTATGGGGTTTTTCGTGCCAAAACCACTTTCTGATTATGAGGCACGCCGTAGTGCAGGGCCCCGGAAATTTCAACCACCTGGGTGTAACAAAGTTAACAAATTAGCAGGCATAGGGGCTTTGTGCAGGCATAAGGTGTGGCGCCATCCGTCGCAAGAAACGGGTAATTGGAGGTCTCTGGGAGAGGCCTTCGTCCCGCAGAGGACATAAAATATACGTTTTACTCGCGTAGCCGTAAGCCTAAAAAGTCATTATTAGAACAGCAACGCATAAGCCAGAAACTTAAACAGACGTTAGCGGTGTGACGTGAAAATGCCTAATACAAAACATGCTGAAACGCATTGTTCTAAAAGACGAAAGTGGTAACGCATAACTCCGTGGAGGAGGCTCGCGCCTACATCATCACAAACACCCAGCGGCATTAAAAAGAAAGAATGAAAAGAGCAGATAAATAAGGGGAGGTAATGGCTTGTAAGAAATGCGGCAGCTGTAGAAACTAGGCTACTGGGCCCAACATCCTCAATTAGATCACACTTTCACATTAAGCGAGCTCCAATGTGCAATTGCATCATGTCGCCAAAAGTCCGCTGCTGGGCCGGACGGCATCACGTACAATATGCTAAGAAACCTCGGACCGACAGGTACAAATGCGCTCTTAGACATCTATAATAACTTATGGATAGAGGAAACTGTACCTGACTCTTGGAAAGTCGCTCGGATCATACCAATTTTAAAACCTGGTAAGACGCCCTTGTGCCTTGAATCCTTCCGCGCCATTAGTTTGACAAGTTGTTTATGCAAAGTAATGGAGAAAATGATTGACGCGCGACTTCAATGGTGGTGTAATGAGACGAATGTGTTGTCCAACTACTTAGTAGGTTTTAGAAAACATAGATGCACAATGGATGCAATATTAGATATAGTAACCTGTGTGGAGCACGAGCGTGCATGTGGAAACATGACTATAGCAGTATTCCTAGACATCAAGAGGGCATTTGACACTGTTAGTCACGTTCATGTTTTGCTAAGCATGTTGGAACTTGGTCTGTCTGGCAGGTCCTTGCGATGGATTTCTGAATTTCTATCAGGTCGCAAAATATTTGTTCAGACGGGTGAAGGAAAGAGTGCTGAACATCTCGTCAAACAGGGAGTACCACAGGGAAGCGTACTCAGCCCCTTCCTTTTTAACTGCGTCATGGCTGATTTAACACGAAGACTGCCATCACAGTTAAAGTTTTCTCTGTATGCAGATGATGTGTGTATTTGGACATCTGGATCTAATGCTCAACTACTCCAGATGGCATTGCAAGACGGCATAAATATCATCAACCAATTTTTGAGGGAAAGAGGAATGGTACTATCACACGCAAAGACTGCTGTATTGCCCTTCACTCGGAGGCAGTTAAAAAATTTCACTCTTAATCTGGAAGGACACCCTCTAATGATTGTCACACAGCATCGATTTCTTGGCGTAATACTTGATAGGCAGCTATCCTGGGCACCCCACTTAAAGAAACTCGAAAACGAGGTCAATGCCACAGTGACTGTACTTCGCAGACTTGCAGGCACATCATGGGGCGGATCAGTATCGTCCATGCTGACTGTTTACAATGCATTAATACGACAAAAAATTGCATATTCCGCGCCCATCTTACACGGACTTTCCCACACGTCAGAAGAGAGACTTCAAAGACTTTTAGCTAGAGGACTACGCCTATGTCTAGGAGTTCCACGAGCGACTTCGAGTTCTCTTGTAATAGCTGAGGCTCGCCAATCACCATTTCCAGTTATGCGAACTACAGAAACATGCCGGCATTATTTCCGTCTTCAAACCCAGCATAAAAACCACCCATTGGCTCTCGACATAATGAAACGAGATAGAAGTTATGTTCATATAGAAATTCAAAAAAATCTTCACATATTGCCAGGAAATGAATTTTGGAACTCAGACATCGAATATCCTCCATGGCTGCTTACAGTTCCAAAAATCGAATTGTCAGTAGAAGGAATATTCAGCAAAAGAGACATGTTCATTCAAGCTGCTCAACAACTCGCACTATACCAGATATATATGCGGTATTCAGGATACACACACGTCTATACAGACGGCTCCAGTACAGCAACCTCTTCCACTTCATCATTCATTATACCGCACCTCAACAAACAAGAATCATTTAAGTTATCTCGTGCGACTTCGTCCACAACGGCTGAACTGTTCGCAATCCTATGTGCGGTAAAATTTATATTGTCAGTAACAGAAGCGCAAAAATGGGTAATTTTCAGCGATTCACAGGCGGCTCTAACATCACTCTGCAGCACAAAGGGGAAAGCATTCAGCGACAGTATAATTTATGAAACACTTAAAAACCTCACAAAGGCAAGCGAAGCGAAACATGCAATAGCACTCCAGTGGATACCAGGGCATTGTAACATTCCTGGCAACACAGCAGCCGATGAAGCAGCACGACAAGCGCACCTGAAGGATGATACGGCTCCGCTCCCAATATCAAAAAATGAATTACGCTGCATTATAAGGACAACGTCTGTCAACATGTCTAGAAACACTTGGTTTGACCAGAATTCTAAGAGCTCTGACTTATATCACATTGATCCATTTATTGAATTCAAATTTTCATTGTCATTAGATAGAACTATGGAAACGCTTATTCATCGATTACGGCTAGGCACTGCCTACACAAAGCATTTCTTACACAGAATTGGCCGAGCGGAAACCCCCGAATGTGATTGTGGATTTGTAGATGAAGATATATATCACCTCCTTCTAGATTGCCCACATCACGACACACCAAGATGCCGACTTAAATCAGCGCTAAGTAAATTAGACCGCAGACCTTTCAGTTTAAGGAAACTTTTGGGCCCTTGGCCAACAACGGCCTTGCAGAAGAGCGCTTTAAAAGCACTAAAGACTTTTTTTAAAGACAGTGGCATCGTTGGACGTTATTAGTGCTTTCATTGTTCTGTTCATTTGAATGTCACTCTATATATCCATCTGTTTGGGAATTATGTTATGTTGACTGCTTTGTTGTGACTGTATGTGCTAATATTTTAACACGATGTATATACCACCCGCTCACTAGACAACGTGTTATTAGGCGACAGTATCGTTTGTACTTTTGAGACTTTCGGCTACATAAGTGTGAAGACATTTGCCATGTATATTGTATGTACCCGCTGACCCGCTGACTAGAAAATGTGCTATTAGGCGACAGTATCGTTTGTACTATTGAGACTTTCGACTACATAGGTGTGGAGACATAGTATTAGGCGACAGTATCGTTTGTACTTTTGAGACTTTGGACTACGTAGATGTGGAGCCATAGGTGTGCTTGTGTGAAAAGACTATCTGATATGTAACCGTGCACCCTGAATGATGTATGGCGGAACCACCCAAGAGATAAGGAGTAGCCGGCGCCTTAAATTGCGCGCCAACATCTCCTTATATCATATGAATAAAAAAAAAAATGGGAAAAAAAAAGTGGAATCCTGAAACAGCTCCCGAAAGCGAGCTTCTTGCAGGCAATGTTTACGACGGGTACTCGTCGTGTCGGGCATGTAATACAGACGCGTTCTTCCTTTCTTTCTTTCTTTCTTTCTTTCTTTCTTTCTTTCTTTCTTTCTTTCTTTCTGTTTCGCCCATTCGTTCTTTTCTCCCTAACGACCTCGTTCAAGGCCCTTCAAGACAGGCCTTGGCAACGGTCGCCCATCTCAAGAACTTTGACGAGTTGCGGTCGCCGTCGGAAGTCCTGAACGCGCAAACAGGTTGTTTTGTGGGCGGAGCGGCGTCGTCGCTCGTCGACTGCAAAAGAGCGCGTTTCACTCCTCGTATTTCCGGCGCACGCGTTGCTGTGTGCACTGCCCGATCTCGAAGGTCGTGCTTTTCCTAATTGCATGTTCCGGAAGCAGAATCGCAAAGACGACACAGAAACCAAGCCTCGAAAGCCATCTATTACTTGCTCGCAAATTACTTGGGGAAGTATAACGTTTATACTTTCTATATATACATATAATTAGTGTGTTGCGGAGATATTGAAGTTGCAGCGCGTAGTTTTGTACAGACTTATCCGAGTCACGGAAACGCTATGTTGACAAGTGCGGAAATTGCCGTCTTGGTTGACTGCAGCAAAGACACCTAAACAGCGACAGTAAATTCCAAATTATCAATAACTATATAGTGCTTTACAGAGATAGTTAAATTACAGCGCGTTGTTTTGTACACACTTTACCAAGTCACAAAAACGCTATATATGGTTAACAAGCGCATAAACTGCCGTCTCGGCTGACTGCAGCCAACACACCTAAACACCAATAGTAAACGGTTTTATTCAGAATTAACGTTACTTTTGCCTACTTTACGAAGAAAACGCCACCACGGCAATTAGAATAAAGGTCAACAAAGACAGCACCCTGTCATCGCTATAGCAGCTCATCATCAGCTTGCAAGAGCTGATGATGAAACGCAAGGGACGCAGAAATCGTTAGGTTCTATCCATCTTTCTTTTTTGATAGAGTTACTTTTAGGTATAATGTCCGGTATACGTATTATACGTGTGCTATAAGGCCTGCGTTTTGTATGAATTCAAGCAGTGATTAGTGGTATCTGTTGTCATATGTTCAGCAATCATAGATGGGACTCTTGGGTTCTACAGTGGCGGATGTGTCAACCATGGTGGTTCAGTAGGAAATGCCGCACAGTCGCGCTGTACACCAGGTCGCGGATCCGATTCCCGAGTAGTGACTGGCGAATTCCATCAGAGGCAGCGCACCGAAAAATTACCGTCGCCGTCCACTCTCAGTGCACAAATGAATTATAGACTGCAACAGAACAATCAAATAGACAAGCCCCAGGTCTGTCCACTCATGTTGATACACCTGTAAGCACTGCGATCGGCCTAGTTCATAGGGATCCATAACTTTGTGTAGCGCAAGGGGAACGAAAGACGAAGGACTGACCGCACAGCACAACCGCTTTAAGCGCCTGTCCTGCGTCCCAAGCGCCTGTCCTGTCTATAGTCATTTGTCATTCGTTCCTCTTCCAGTTTCCGAAGGCATGTTGATAGACAGCTTTGTGTCTCACCTCGTCTATTAGGTCGTCTTTGTCCCAGTGATGTTTGTGCAAATCGAGTTCAACCATTTCACAAGAGCGTCTATGTCCATACAGACGTGGCATCGGCTGTATGCCTTGCAACAAATCCCATTCCCAGATATGTCCTTACATGAGAACTACGCAGAAAGCAATCAGTACCGCATCCAATTTCTCTGCCCAAGCTAAAGGAAACATTACATGTGACACCGCCAATGTAGTTACCTGCTTGAATGTCCCTACTACCCGTAATCAACAATACGTTGGTCAGACGGAGAAACCGTTCAGGATACGTTACGATTCAGTAACCACAGGTCACATGCAAGAACTTTTTTTAACATTCCCGTCTCCAAACGTATTGCCAGCCTTGCTGGCCATACTTTCAGTGACTTAAAAGCGAAAATATTGGAGTCAGGCTTTCGCCCACACCACGACCCGGAAATTCGTGAGTCCTACCTTATTTAAAAGTTTCATAGCATCGCCTCGGGTATTATTTAAAGCGCCAGGAAGCTAACCTTCTGATTAAAACGTTGTTGTAGGTCGAAAGGAAATCCCTTGTAATTTAACCGCGACGCTTCTTTGATTGCTTTGTGCCTGACACGTCTACATGCGCCTCTCTCTCACTGTCTGTCTGTCTCTCTCTCTCTCTCTCTTTAACACTGTTTCGAGCCGCTATTGTGTCGCGTGCCTATCGCACGGCAGGCCTGTAGCAGAGCGGCTTCTTATCCTAAACGATGACGATTTCTTGAGGTTTCGGAGAGCATTGCCTTAGGCGTGGCACATCGCAGGCACCCACACGCTCTTTTTTATCTTTCCGACGTCGTGCAAGGGACGCTTTGTGCGTTTGTTGTCAGTTTTTTATTTTTTGCTTTGTGTAGGGTGAGTAGAACACTGCCTTTTCCGTGATTCATCGCAGCCACCCATGTGTTGTGTTCTGTTCACGCGTTACTTCCCCGCTTCGAGAGTGAGTGAGCAAAGACGTTATTGAAAAACGAGCTATTGACCTTGTGGTTAGGCGGCCACGAGCCCCTGGGGCCTGGGCGACTTCTTCAGCTCTCTTGATGACCTTGGCACAGGGTCGGAGGTGGCACAGGGTCGGAGGTGAGCAAACACGGCTTCCCACTGCTCAGTATTGCTTGTTTCGTGATTAGTGCGATCTTCCGCTGTGCACGACCTCATAATGTGGAACACCTCCGCTTTTTGCTTACAATGGTCACAGATATCGGGGTATTGGTCCGGGTAGTAGGAGTGATAAGCTACGGGTTTGGGGTAGATATTTGTCCGGAGTCGCCTCCAAGCTACTTCTTGTAGCTTGTTAAGCGGTTTGTGTGCTGGCGGGTACACTGTCCTGTGTAACCTCTCTAGTGCTGAGTTATTACCCGTTTCGAAAAATAAAAAAAACGTATTGATGCGATAGCGTCAATGGCCCATTGGCGTCGTCTGTCGCAGCGTCGTCTGTCGTCGTCTGTCGGAGCGTCGTCTGTCGCAGCGAAACGACACCTAAGCTCCCGTCGCCATTGGCTGCGACGCCACGTCACAAGAGAGCCTTCACGGAGCCAAGCGGGGTAAAGGGGACACCTGCTACCGCGATAGGGCACAATGTGTTGCGTAAGGGGAGAGGGCATGGCCGCGATGCCACGTCACCCTCGCTCTCGGAAGCCTTAAAGCCTCCTAAACTTCGTAGAGTAGCGACACGCTCCTACTCCGCCTTCACCCTTCCTCGTTTCTGCTCTCTTTCCCGCTCCCTCCTCGACCGTGGCGCCGCCTACACTGCTCGAGCGTAGCAACGGCGCCAACATGCGCTCCTCGCCACTCCCTGGACGCTTCTCGAGCAAAAATGGCGCTGAAGCAAGGCGCGAGGGCCCACGTGATGCTATTAAGCCAATAGCGACGCGGCGGCGGCCTCGGCCAGAGCGCGCGCGGAGGAGGCGGCATTCTCCAAAGCGTGGCACTACTTTACGAAGTTTAAAGGGCATTAGGAAGCCTGTGTTATCCGCATTATCACATAACCTCCACGCAAGCTCTCGCCTTCGTTCTAACTGCGCTTCGGTAAGGCCAAAGGAAAACGCGCCAGGCATGTCAAAGCGCTCGCTTGCACGCGAGGGGTTCCTAACTCGGAGGACTGCTCAGTGGCGTTCAAATAGACATTGATGCTTTCGTATTCACAATTCGTAAGTGCTTAGGTGTCCCCAGATTTTTCTTTCACGCTAATTTTTTTCGCTAACACTCTACTTCGAGCCATGCGTCCTTCCCACGTGTCTTTTCGTAATCCGAAACATTGGAAAAGAACAGGCTCTGTAGTCTCGTTAACTCCGATGAAGGCAGGGTCACCGGCCGGAACATTAGTAGCATAACATTATATTTTGTTGTTCTTAAACGTGCGAATGTTTCATGTATATGAGTTTAAAAATGTGCCGATGCGCTCTAAGACGACGTTACCAAATGCATATTGCTGACTATTGTATGGAGTAAGTCACACTATTTTTTGTATTGTGCTTAATTGCGTCATTAGTCAAGATTAATTAACCAACTTCGGAAGATACGAAGTTAGGCAAAAGAAAAATCCAATTAGAAAGTTGTAGGGCGCTTTGCAAAACGTTCGATTAAACAGTCTCCTACTTCTATTAGGCATTAGTGTTTTGTCGCTTACTGCAGATGCCCGCGAAATACAAAAGAAAATATACCACGTGACATGTCCGCTTGAGTGTCGCGATTTCAACGCCCCCGAGCGTCCCGCTGCGCCTGCTTATCGCTATCATGAACCGCCGCGAGGGAAGCACATCGCTGGCGTAAATCGCACAGCCAGCGCCCGCGCCACTGCCCTGTCGCGTTTTAAGCGGCAGCACACCCTGCTAGATGCTATTTTCGTTTGTACGAGAAACATTAGGAAGCGCTGCGATCACGACGCGCAAGCGGGAAAGTCACGTGGTATTCTTTTTTTTTTATTTCGTGGACATCTACAGTAAGCGATAAAACATTGATACCCAATAGATAGATGGTTAGAAAGTGTTCAATCGGACGTTTCTAAAAGCGCCCTACAACTTTCTAACTGGATTTTTTTTGCCTAACTTCGTTGCTTCCGAAGCTGTATATATATACATATATATATATATATATATATATATATATATATATATATATATATATATATATATATATATATATATATATATATCTATATATATATATATATTAAACACGGAAGTTTATTTGTTAGATATGTGAGCTAGCTGTCCTGTGCATGATGAGCCATTCGGCAAAAGAACAGCGGTCACAGTCAGCAAATGCCGGGGGAGGGTTTGCGAATAAAGCTTCACCTCAAAAATGCATTGACTTTACGCTCGGGGGAACGATTCCATGGAGTGAGCGACATTTGTCGAGCTGCAGAGTACATCGCCGCAGAAATATATGTTGGATGACTCAGCCGCAGCTGCACCACGTCATTTTCGTTCAGTCGCAGCGAGTCGCGCACTCTCACCATCCCGTATATATATATATATATATATATATATATATATATATATATATATATATATATATATATATATATATACACGCCTTGCTTTGCAGCACAGCAAACTGTTTGTCTCCTAAAATGTGTTCCGCCGCGGTACGTTCACTCCTGCGCAAGACATGTACAGGGCGTTTCTGCGAACACTTTCAAAAAATCTTTAAGATTGCCCGTGGCAGAAATCACAATTCTAGTTCATGAGCTGGTCTACTCGAAGCGGCGGACAATACTTGCACAAAAGATTGAGACGCGAAATCGCCTAATTAATAAAAATTCACCAATTAAGTTTTTAACTTTATATTATGACCCCATATTGCAATTTACAAATTCTAGCAGTGGACTTCGCAGGGCTGATCCACTTGGAACGAATACTCAGGAAGACACCAGTTTCGAGATATAGATTCCCTGACTTTGCGGAGAAATGCATCGGCGTTCCCGTTAATTTGTTAACAAAACGTCGTTTCATGCACTGAAGCACACAAGTAACTGGAACGCCAATGCATTTCTCCGCAAAGTTCGGGAATTTATATCTCGAAACTGGTGTCGTCCTGAGTATTCGTTCCAGGTGGATCAGCCTTGCGAAGTCCACTGCTAGAATTTGTAAATTGCAGTATGGGTCATGAGATAATTAGCTAAAATGTTGATTAGTAAATTCGTGTTAATTAGTCGATTTTGTGTCTCAATTTTTTGTAGAAGTAGTGTCCGCTGCTTCTAGTAGACCCACTCGTAAACTAGAATTGAGCTATCTGCCACAGACAAGCTTTAAAAAAATTGGGAAGTGTTCGCTGAAACACCCTGTATAAGGAAGGCAGGGATGTTAACTAGTCGAGAGTCCGCTTGGCTACCCTAGCTATACGCTAGTTGTAGGCAGCAAGAAAATATAAAGAAGGGAGAGGGAGGTAGAGAAGCGTGCACGGAAAACACTACAGAGTCAAAAGTGCTCGCACAAAAGCTTGTTGAACTGACTTGTGGCAGCTTGTAAGGCACTCGTACAGATTATTTACGCAGTAGTCTCTAAAAACTTGCTATAGTAGAACGCTCCTTCGTAGATTGCCAACGCGGATTCTGCGCAGGCTTTAGTACTCTCAACAGCGTCGACGTTCACGCGACCTATACGCAGCCCACGCGTAAGCGCGCATGGAGGGTTGGTTTTTCAACATCGAGGAAACTGGTTTCCAAGCAATGATAATCATGACATTTCTTTTTTCGGATCGGACATGTGAATCAGCATTGGCAATTAACAACGTCGACCGGCCCTGGCCAAGAACGCTGTATTTTTCGCGAAAAGTCGCAAAGTGCATGATGATGTGGATGGCTTGCTCAGAATTTGGAGGTTTCTTTATGATATGAATGCACACACGACGTCTTCCTTGTTACTTTTTTTTAACTACTATAACCATAAAATACACCTTGTTGTGGGCAGTCAACCGTCGGAATTGTGGAATGGCAAAACCACCCCCGACTTTCTAAAAACACTACCGCATCTCAAGATTGCGGTTCGCACCCATATGGCTCACTAACAAGCTTTTCTGCATGCTGTTAAAAGTGCAGCAACAAATGCAGGCGCACGAAGCCCCCCCCCCCCCTATATTGTACAAAATCGGGGCGAAGCATTCAAGTCGGCCAAAGTCTCTTGAACAATTGTATCGGGGGAATTTTACCAAAATTCTGTAATGGCGCGGCATTTTGAGCCTATCAGAGAGGCCGTAGCAGGTGGCATTTATCAGCGTCTACACAAGCTGCTAAGGACAATTTAATATATGGCTATTTACGTCACTAGAAAAGGTCGCTAAAGAAGGCAGAAATGTCGTTAAAATGACTGGAAGCTCGTTCAGTTTAGTGATATTCTGGCTAAGTTACCAACCAACAATGATGTGAATGCATAACGAGCAGCTGGCCCGCTGGACATTTCGCATCGTCGAACTCTTAACCTGCCGCGGTAGCCCAGTGGCTATGGGGGTTGCGCGACTGGGCTCGAGGTCGCTGGTTCGATTCCCGCTGCGGCGGCCGCGTTTCGATCAGGGGCGATGGGCAAGAACGCTCGTTTGCTTAGATTCAGGTGCACTTTAAGGACTCCCAGGTGGTGCAAATTACTCCGGAGTCCGCTAATACGGCGTCCCTCGTAATGAAATCGCGGGTTTGGCATGTAAAACCCCCTGAGTGTTCTATGACCTATTTTTCTAAGGTGCGCAAGGGTGTTTGGGCTTCTGCGGTGTGAAGAAATCAAGAAAAAGAAATGGGCATGGGCAGGGCATGTAATGAGGAGAGAAGATAATCGATGGTCATTGAGGGTTACGGACTGGATTTCAAGAGAAGAGAAGCGTAGCAGGGGGCGGCAGAAAGTTAGGTAAACGGATGAGATTAAGAAGTTTTCAGGGACAACATGGCCACAAATAGCACATGACCGGGGAAGTTGGAGAAGTATGGGAGAGGCCTTTGACCTGCAGTGGGCGTAGCGAGGCTTATTATTATTATTGTTGTTGTTGTTGTTGTTGTTACCACGGTTAGACGCCGAAGGGCAGCATCTTCAGTTACGTGGACAAACTAACAGTCTCACGTTTGTCTTAGTAAAAATTGCCCTTAGAGAAAAAAGACATGTAAAATGTTGTTTTTCCATGTCTTTTCTGTTATAATGTTTTCTAAATAATGTTTGTCGAGATGAAATTGAATACCATACATTCATTCTGCAAAGGCTTTCTTTTTTTTTCGTTTTTTATAAACGCACAGACAAAGATGTACAGTCGTTTCTTGGATTGCCTTGTTGCTGCGCGCTGGAATTCGTCGTCGCGTGGTTTTTGAAATGCTTTTCAAGGCGCGCTTTTTGTCGTCCGTGACGAAAGAACGGTCTATGTGAAATTAGTGTCAACGCTCGAAAATACTCAGGGCAAGAATACCATTGAGCCATTTTCATACATTTCCGCTTGGATCCGATTTAATATCCGGGAGGAATGTGTTGAGTAATCGCTTCCCAGTTGACATTGAGAAGAACTGTAGACGATGTGCAAAATCATGTACAAGGGGTTTCGAAACTATATTAATTATTCAGATAAAGGATACTGATTATCACTGCAGGAGAAACATTCATAACCTTCCCTTAGAAAGGTATCCAATATCTTTTGAGTGCGTACCTAACGCCTTAGTTAGGCGCAGTTAGCCTATGGTCGTCGTCGCTGCTACTGCTTCCGGTATAAGGCACGTACCCATAGCAGTCTGTTATCTAGCAGACGGTGATCTAGCAGACGGTGATCTAGCCGACGACGATCTAGCCGATGATAATCGACTACTGATGCGCTAGCATTTTCTTTTTTGGCTGCGCAACACCGGCGTGTCATCAGCCGCGAGGGCGTGACACAGCGGTGTGCGCCGTGCGGTCTGCACATCGTCTTTGGATGTCAGAGCGCGTACGCGACACAGTTCGCCCGAGACAAAAAACAGCACAATAAAAGGTAAAGAACCGCGCAGCCGAAACAACTGATGCATCGACGTCGACGCGACGGGTCACCCAGGTGTTGCTGCAACATTCATCCGCGCGCACTTCGTAATCAATCATTCCGCCACCGACCCCGTTATGGTGCGCCATGCTCATCGACTGGCCTCGGTGATGATCCCGACACGCACCTCCACGCGTCAGACGTATACACACATTGCAAGAAGCCAAAACAACAGCGTATTCGCCCAGGTGCAATCAGCAAATCTGCGACGAACTACCTACGCCAAACAAAATCAATCACGTTAGGCAATTCAACCTAAACACCTAAACGTAAATTTCTAGAAGAGGCATACAAGCGCTGTAACGTCGAGCTAACCGTGGATAACGTTATCGAAGGTCATTAAAGCGGCGCGATGGGAAACCCAACAACATTCACAACAGGACTAGCGCATCAAGATTAAACAACTGGGCCAAATAAAGCTTTGATGTCGAAGTTTACAGTCGTGACCATTTGTTTGGCCTTGTTCAAAACAAAGAATGGGGAGGAAGAGCGCCAACCTTCAACAGCCATTATTATTATTATTATTATTATTATTATTATTATTATTATTATTATTATTATTATATTTTCTTCACTTTCATGCACGCTATTGAGTCTGAAGACATGAATATATTAAAATCAATCGTTCGTCAGCAACACCTCCTGCCGTTTACTCTCAGGGACTGAGAAAAGCGTCTGCGCGCCTGTAAAGCGTTAAAAAAAATCGCGCAGAAATGCCTCTGGCAGTTGTCTAAGCACGCATAAGCATTGTGTCGCTTGCTCATCTTCACGCACCCCGGTGTCATTATCAATGTTATAGAACTTGATCCGACCAGTATAAACCCCCAACCCTTATCGGTCGTTATCAACCTTATCGGACTAGATCCGACCCTTATCAACTCTTATCGGTTTCAGTCAACTGCATAGGATTCGATACGAGCCTTATAAACACTTATCGGTCGGTATCAAACTTATCGCAATCGATCCAACCATTATCAGCCCTTATCCGTCCTTATCAACTTTACCTGGCATAAAGCGACTCTTAGCAACTGTTATCGGTTCTTATCAACCTTATACGACTTGATCCGGCCCTCATCAACCTTTATCGCTGCTTGTTAACCTTATCAGAATTGTCCCGACAATTATAAGCCCTTATCGCTCTTTAGCACTTTATCCATCCGCGCCGAACCATTATCAACCGTGACAGGATCCATCTAACCCCTCATCACTTCTTATCCTTATGAAGTCATTGACTGCTCATTCACCACCACAAACATTTTTGTTTACTCTCGAATCTATTCTGTTTTATACATCACACGCGCGGTTTATACATTTCTTTATATCGATTCGCCTTACGTATAACAGACGGGCGGCTTTTCACGTTGGATAGAAATTCTTACGCATTTCAAAAAACACATATGTATAATTTTCAGTTAGCAAAGATGCACTACGTATAAACGCCACACAAACGCAGTATGCCTAGAAAAAAAAAAACACGCGTAATCAAATGCACGTGAGTCAACGCGCACGAAACAGTGCTCTGCCGGAGCTGTCTGCAGCACTATGTAGTACACACGTGAGCAAAAGTATACGGACCACAGGGTCGCCGAAGAAGCTGAATTTCTGTTTAATTAACGTGCACAAACTAAAATTGACGAGTACAATGGAAAGTTCGCGATACCAAGTTCGGACTGCAGTCATCAATTCCAAGTTGTTTTCACGGGCAGATGAAAAAAAAAAAATGCTTTATCGCGCTATCCCTAGCCCGAATACTTTTGCTCGCAGTGTACATGACACATCCTTACAACGACTGCTGTATTTTTTCCCCGCTCTATTTTTACTCTGAATCGGTTAAATTCGACGTTCTTGCGTTTCTTGCGCACTTAGAAAGCTATTTCTTGTTCGTCTACGTACTTGAACTTGGCCTTATCTTTATGCGGACCACATATATACGTGCAGCATTTTTCTACGGGTCGACAATTTTCGCAAACGCTTCCTATGTTTCGATTTTCTTTTTTTTGCAAATCTGAAGTATGAATTTAAACGAAGACGTAAATATAGGAGGAGGTCGCATATAGCCATATGACTGAATGCGAAACTTCCCGCTAATACGCACATCAAAGAAAAATAGCTATACTACGAACATCATCAGGTTATTCGGAACAACTAACATCATCTTATGTAGAAGCAACTTTTAGCGAATACAATGCAGCAATGTAAACAAACCAGATTTACAAAAAAATGCACTATCTAGTCTGCATATATAGATATACACAATAGTAATATCTATTTTAATTTTGATGTTATTACGCAGCAAGCACTGAACAGAAGTGCCCCCAAGCGCTTGTCGCGTCATTAAATTCGCGCAATAAAGCAAAAAAAAAATGAGAATTGTGGCCGACAACGGAATAGCTACGTTCGATCTACCCCGCATGTCAAGAACACAGATGCTCCAATGCAGATTTCGATGAAGGTGGCCGAGTAAACTTCACAACAGTTGAGTGAGGATTGTCGAACATAGGATCGTCCCCGTTCTAAAATATCATATGAGAGACTTGCGCTTGTTAAGTGCCCCCATCATCAGCTTATTTTTATACCGACTGCAGGAAGGGCACTCTCCTGTCTTACGTCAGCAGGCTCTACATCCTGCGCCCGCAAATTTCCTAGTTTAAATCATACGACCTAATAAAAACCTTTGCCGTCCTCGACAGCCATTCACTTCTCTTGCCACCCATTCTGCACACTCTAGTAGACCACCGATTTATCTATTCTACGCATTACACGATCCGCACGAACTCCGCGCTTCTCCCTCCCTCGTAACCCGAGCCAAAATACCAGATACGCCCATTCGCTGTCTTAACTTTCGTGCTTGTAACAGCCTCCGCTCGTGCGGAGTATATATTCGTATTTCGGGTCATTTCCTTCAAATGCGCATCGCCACGCCAGGTATACCGGTCAACCGTCGATGCTAACTGTCCGGCTGTACCGCTTTCAAAATCAACTTAGAGTATCGCCATGCGAGGTATACCGATCTAACGCTCGACGCTAACTATCCGACTTTACTGCTTCCAAAATCAACTCGCACCACGATAATTTAAAATGTAAACTTTCTTTTCTTTTTTTGAGGGAGGGGGGAGGGTTTTTATTGCTGGACTTTTCCCGACGACGACGCGTGGACATGCAGCGGGTGTCACTACGAGTGTTTTCGCGAGTGCGGCTACCAGCCGAGCTCGTCGATCGTAGTACAAACACGCCCAACGTACTTACGTCGCCGCACACAAAGTAGCAAGAAGGCGTGACGCTTAGAATAGACGCTAATTACGACGTCTTTACAGAAGAAAGAAGGCGGAGGCGAAGGTCGAGTCGGTGACTCACGTTAGGAGAAAACCCGGCAGCCGGTCATGGTGTGGTAGTGTTGCCGACTACGACGACGCCAGGTATCACACGGGAAAGGCGGCGAACGACGAGTTCGGAACGTGGAAGCGACGAAAGTGCCGGCAACGGCTTCTCTCTTTGTCTCCCCCTCGCCGCCTCCCGGTCGAAGAAGCCAGCGGCGACGGCGAATCCGGCCGGCAGAATGCCCGAGGGTCACGCAACAAACACTTGCCGCCACGCGAGCCACGTGCGGCGGGCGCCAGCAAAGCTTTCGCTTCCGCCTCGTTCCTCTTCGACGATCGAACGTGTATCCGTCTCGGCGCGCACCTCTCCGTTGTTAACGGCGGCGTAATCTATAGGAACCACAAAGCCAGGTGTGCGGGTCTCCGCCGGAAGGTTTCTCAAGGCACCGATGCGTTCCGCAACGTCTCCTTTTTCGTTGTTTTTTTTTTCTTAAACCCCGACTCACGCGGCAAGCGGTGCAAACACTCGGACGCGGAACAAAACCCACGCGCAGTGCAGTATATCGTGCTCGTTCTTCGCGTACGATGCGCGCCGGGGCTGGTCGGTCACCACGAGGCACGTCCTCCTGCGGTTCTCGTCGGACCGTGGGTTCGCAACGAGTCGCACGAAACCTCCGAACACTGTTGAAACGACGTACGGTACGTAAGGCCGAGAAAGAACCTCCCCCCGCCGCAAATCGACCACGACAGCCGGATTCTTTGTTTGTTTGTTTTTTTCCCCAGCGCGGATTGTCGCCTAAGTCGATCGTCCGTCAGAACTACGGCGTGGTCGGAGTTGCACACAGCGTCGTCGTCTCACCCCGTCGACCAGCAGGCGACCTTGCAGCACGTGGTTCCCGGACGCACCTACCCCACTAAGCACACAGGCAGCGTCGATAGCAGTTTCACCCAAGCGGGTTGTTGGGCTGGCAGTCAGTCCAGTCGATCGTCGATTACGCTGATCACACAGGAAGCGTCGATAGCAGTTTCACCCAAGCGGGTTGTTCGGGCTCGCAGTCACAGTCAGTCAGTCGATCGTCGATAGAGGCGCGTGGCGAACGATACGCCGCCGATGCGGCCAATAAACTCGTTCCAGCTATGCAGCTCGGCACGGCGCTTCACAATCGCGCGCTCGTCTCAGCGGGGGAGAGAGAGCCCCCGCCACATATGGCTGCTGTTTGCGAGAGCGGCATGCCGCCGCCGCCGCCGGCGTACCCGTGACACGCGCTCGGTCGGACACGACGCGCGCCGCAGCGGTGAACGCTTTGCGTAGGAAAGCGCGTTCGCGCGGCCTTGCCTCGCCTAGCGTCACAACGCCGCCTAGGTGCGGCAGTAGTATGTATACCCTATACCGCAAGAAGGGCTGGGTATAGTACGCTTGCACGTGGTACGCGCAAAGAAACATGTGTGAAGGGAAGGAGGATAGAGGGATGAGGGAGAGGGTAAAGATTGAGAGAGGACGCGCATCTGCTGGCAGCGAAGCTGCATCCGCTACGCCGTTCGAGCGAATATAATGACGAGCCGCAGAATAATAACGATGAGCCGCAAGCTTGTAATGCAGCACCATCACGGCGTGTACGGCCGGAATACTGCGGCATCGAACGCACATGAAAGCGTTGGCAGTCGTCGAAGCGTGCAAACCATTAGGATGTCGGCAGTGCCCGCTACGCGCCATAGCGTTCTTTAGTTACTCTCTCTCTCTCATACGCACAAGCGCACGTACTTCTGTTTATCCTACTTGACAACTTGCGTAAAAAAGGTGTGTGTGTGTGTGTGCGTGTGTGTGTGTGTGTGTGTGTGTGTGTGTGTGTGTGTGTGTGTGTGTGTGTGTGTGTGTGTGTGTGTGTGTGTGTGTGTGTTTTACAGCGCGCGCAGCAACTTGTATTCCCGGAAGACTCTTCGAGACACACGTCTCCAAAATAGAAGCTTAGGGCGAAGCCACTTAACGACCCAGACGGTCAGGCTCAAACCTCATTTGTACCAACACCGCTGTGGTCAGCACTGCCTCATCCTACGCGATCCTCTTATTTCTTTACGACCACTGCAACTGCCCAAAGAATGAAAGAAGAACAATGAAACGTGCACTTTTATACTTAATCTCCCTTTATCTCAATGTTTTGTACACTTCTGAAATCTATTTTTAGGAAAGAGCGACGGCCAATCGATGACGCTTATGATAACAATGATGACGAAGCACGGGCCGGCGTAAGGCGTGCTTGGGCGACGAGACTTACGGCATATTACAATTTACGCCACAGACAAGTTGATTGATTGATTGATTGATTGATTGATTGATTGATTGATTGATTGATTGATTGATTGATTGATTGATTGATTGATTGATTGATTGATTTTCGATATCGTATGTGCTCATTTCATAGGCCTACCTGTCACGAGAACGCCAGGTACGGGATCCCAAAAAATTTATTTGTTTGTGTTCATGACGTTCTTCGGCGGCATGCATACCTGTTAAATAATTGAAGGCTGAAGATTATTATTATCATTGAAGATTCCGCACCACGATAAGCCTTTTCGTATCCTTTTTGATTCTACCAGCCCTAACTAGGATCTCAAGGCCGGCTCGCTGAAAATTAAGTCTGAAGTGCTAAGTGCAAATTGCAATTCCTCGTTTGTCTCTGCTCCACCGTACACCCGACAGCACTGTCCCATAAGCATAGTAGTCCGTAACTCTGCCCCAATAAAGACTTGTTGCTGGGTCATTTCGTTTATTATGCTTATGAAAAGATACGGCGCAAAAAAAAAAAGAAGATAAGAGGGCTGCACTAGTTCCTGTCTCTCGCTTGTTGTCTTCGTCTGTTGTGCGCACTACTTTTACTCAAGCCTAACTCTACATCGCCCCGATATTTCAAAAGAAAGAAAAAAAGGAGATTTCACAATACGTGCTTTCCTGACTCGCCTTCCACTCCACGGGGAGGACATAAGAACGGGCCCAGAAATATTCACAAAGTACTCCCCCCCCCCCCCCCTTCCTTCATTTTTAGTTTCCCTTCGGTTAAACTTCCTGTCAAGCGCGCTTGAACTCCTTGCCTTTCAGTTCCTTGGTCGAACGTTTCACCGCCTCGACCGGTTGAAGGCAAGGTACGCCTTCCTGTAAGCTCGTATCCCGCCTCTGTATCGACAGCCCCGGACCCGTTCCTTATTTGGAGCGAACGTCGTTTTCTATTCCATTCGTTGAAAAGAACAAAAGGGGTGGATAAAGAAAAAGAACAGAGAAGAGAGAGGGAGAGAGACCGCACGTATACTGAGACATGGGGGAAGCTGTGCAAAGACCCGTTTCATTATTGCCTTTTACGGTTTCCGGCATTGAGAGAAACGAGGAAAGCGTTTATTATACTATTATTTTATTACACTATTATAAGGCAGCTTCGCTTAACGCACGCGCGAACAGGTAACGTGCGCGCGCGGGTACTTGAGGATTGTGTTCTTCGTTTATTTTTCTCTCTATTATAAAAGAAAGAAGAAGCAATTCACTATGGAATGAAGCAAACGTCGACTTGTGCACTCAAAGTTACGCGTTGCTTAAGAATGAATGCATTTATGTATGAGTAAATGAAATAGCACGGAAATAAATTAGCGAAAGACAAATAATGAAGGTAACAAAGAAGGAATCATCAAACACTGAATGAAAAATATAATAAATTAATTGGAGAAAGGACGATAGAGCGGAGGCACGAATGAAGGAATGAAGTTAAGAAACAATGAAGGAAATGATACACGCTCTAATGAAGCAATGAAAAGATACCTGAATGAATTACATAATAAATGAACGAAATAAATCACTGAATAAAACTATGCGCGAATCATTCATTACGCATTTATTCAATATCAAATGAAAAAGCGACAAGACAGTTAGATTGCCGACATCTTCCGGCCCTTCCTACAGGATTTCATCTAAGCGGAAGTCGTAGCCGGAAATAGAGTCTGTTCCTCCCGCACGCACTCAGCGCTCACTCTCTTCCTCTTTTCCTCTTTCTATTCCCCTTTCCACCACCCCCAGTGTAGGGTAGCAAACCGGGTGCCCGTCTGGTTGACCTCCCTGCCTTTCCTGTCCTTGATCTCTCTCTCTCTTCGTCTCTGGTCAAAGATACTGAGAGAGGTCAGAATAGGGCCCATCGGGAAAGAATGCGTATTGGTACTTTCCACAGTAGAGAGAGAGAGGGGGGGGGCATACAAGCTTTAATGATACGCTGGAGATGTCAGCCTGGCTGTTCGCCTGGCATGCTACTACAAGTGCTGGGTGATGATTACGACATATACAGTGCACTCACACACACCCGTCTACACTATGGAGATATTCACAAAGTTTCGTTAAGGCTCGTGGCCCGGCCGCAAGTACCACGTCAGCAGCGCTTTCGGAGGGGGGGTGGGGGTGGAGAGGAGGCAACGAGCGGTGCTTCGTCGTGGGCTGAAAATGTACCGCAGTTCTAAGCTCGACGCTCATTGCAGACATAGTGCCGCCTACAAAGACGGTCTCTCTGACGCGCGTAGCGGCAGCAGTAGGAAAAGCCATTGCATTATGCGGTTCACTGTCGTCACGCTGACGTCACGAATGGGCATTTCTCGCGTTTGCGGATAGCGCTTATTGAGCGCCTCCCATGAAAGCCGTCGAGCCGCACGCCTGGCATTCCTTCTTTTCTTTTTCTTTTTTTTATTTGCTTTGTCAAGGTCGTACGCTCTTTGTCCAACTCACTACTGTTATACTTGACGAGTTAAAAAAAAAACCGTTCAAGACCTATGCGAAAAGTATTCGCTCTTGTGAATTCGCAAAAGATGTTCGTGGTTTACGAGTTCGTTGTAGATATTGGTATTTACGTTTATTCGATTGTGTTCGAAAGTGTTCGAAATTTTTCGATTATTCGCGCACCCTCACAGCGTTTGTCAATTACTTTCCGCGCTTCCTGTCCCCGTGTTGTTTCGTGCTATGAATTTGCTTTGATAGCAGCGGCGTATACATTAGAATTTGAGCAGCAATCGTCAATAGCATTATTAACTAAGAACATGTCGCTAATTATGTTTGTAATTAAGGACACTACGGAAGATATTACATTTGTAGATTGAACGGAGGCAGCCACTAGCAAATGTATAACATTTAGACAAAGACTTCGTGCCCCGTGCCGTTCCGAGAAATGCGCACTTAAAATGTGCCCCGTGAAATGCCGTTCCAGGTGGGTTTTGTCCGCGCAACGTTTTTTTTTTTTTTTCAACAGTACGAGAACATATGCCGCATATGTAAAGGGCAGAATTGTGCGCACGTTCGAAAACCGTCTAACAAGTTTGAACAACATTTCTTGCAAAAGAAGATAAATAACGTAGTAGAATTCTAGAGGGTGTTGGCACCTGGACCTTTTCGTTCGGACCTTTAAACCTAGCGATAACTGAAGCAAATTGAAATATTCTCAGACAACTGAAGTTTCAAGTTCGCTCCAATACCTAACCCGACCTAACCCAACCTAACCCAGCCTAACCCGACTTAACCTAACCTAACCTGGAGTGAAAAAAAGGAGAGAACAAGAAAACAAAGCATCGAAATTGCTTAAAATTGTACCTGAAATAACATTTAAGGAAACAATGTTGGTGTATTGATTTATAGCACACATGTGAAATCGTTACTTCATTTATCGGGGAGCGCTGAAATTAGTCGAGCTAAAAGCAGTGACGTCATATGAAGATGCGTATCATTCTTAAAAAGGCGCAATTGAACGAACACAATTGAATATATATGTGTTCCTGCTCCAGGGCTACAGAACTGCAAGCCAGACTAGGTTCAGTACAACTGTGCTTTATACTTTAGAGTTACGGATGCGCTAACCTTGGCGCTGATACCGCCACGTTGCACAGAGTGCGAAGAGAAAGAAATACTGCCAAAAGTACTGAGTTAGAACCCCAACTATTCATTGGGCGAACTTCTGCCCAGCCGAAAAAAAAAGCAACACTCAAATCAATTTTACGGATTAACAAAAGATATTCGGCGTATGATAAGTGACCGGAAACACAACAGGGGCAGGGTAGGACGCCAGTTTCGGCGGTATTCGGCATTCGGCGTCCTGTCCTGTCCCTCTTGTGCTTCTTGTCCCTTACTCCGCGCTACATGTCTTTCGTTAAAGCTATGCATCAACTTGCCCAACATTCTACTCTGCTAATTTTTACGCCGTGACAATATGCCTGCGTTTCTAATTTCGTGTAATGTTCTAATTACAATCCCTTCCCTAACGCCCTCACTAACACCATCTGATACACCTGCTGGCATATGTAGGCGTTTCGAAGAAGTTGTGTTTTCTTTCTTTGTTCTTTCTTTAATTTTTTCCCTCTGTATGTCACTTGCATTGTTGTATCTCCTTAAAGTGCAACAAGTGCCTTGCTATGTAGCATGTTTATTCTTGTCATAATTACGCGCTTACTGTTTCAATCTACTTTTCATTGCAGTCTTACATATTACAATGCATTATAATTTGATTGCTCATCGTCTGTATTTCCTATCTTGCTAGTTGCCTATACATATTAGCCCTTCCTCCCTGCAATGCTTCACTGTAAGGTCTGGGATACAGTAAATAAATAAACAACAAAATACATACATACATACATACATACATACATACATACATACATACATACATACATACATACATACATACATACATACATACATACATACATACATACATACATACATACATACATACATACATACATACATACATACATACATACATACATACATACATACATACATACATACATACATACATACATACATACATACATACATACATACATAATCAATAGGTACCCGCCGTGGTTGCTCAGTGGCTATGGTGTTGGGCTGCTGAGCACGAGGTCGCGGGATTGAATCCTGGCACGGCGGCCGCATTTCGACGGGGGCGAAATGCGAAAACACCCGTGTACTTGGATTTAGGTGCACGTTGAAGAACCCCCAGGTGATCCAAATTTCCGGAGTGCTCCACTACGGCATGTCTCATAATCAGAAAGTGGTTTTGGCACGTAAAACCACATAATTTAATTTTAATCAATAGGTCTAAACAGATGCAGCTCACAGAATTGCAATATATTTGTTCGATGCATGTTCCGGAGTTACAAAGCCGGAATTCTGATGTAGTACGGTGCATCTGCGCTGTCATTGCATAAGAGCAAGTAGAAACAGAAATGTGCTTGCACGGAAATGCCAGAAAAAAAAAATCAGGTAGGCAGGCTCACCATGTTCTGTCGCACCTAGCTGTGTCGCTGCGACCTTCGCCTTGTTTGCGGTACCGCATCTGTGTCCCCATCCCATTACTTTTTCTTTACTTCACCTTTGTTTTTGTTTTTTCTCGATATCGTGAATTGTGCTGTCAAGCTTGCTTTCCTTCAACTTTACACAGCTGTTCTCTAGGAGAATAAAGAAATACGAAAGAAAAAGTTTTGTGCCTTCCATTTCCGCTTCGTGGAGCGAATTCGGTATGTTATTTTCTGCTCTTTGTAAACAATGTACTCACATCATTTTCTTTTTTTTTTTTTGCAATATTCATGCTGCCCTTCCTGCTTCATCGCAGTGTTGATTTTGCAGTATTGTATAAATAAACAATAAATCTGTTGAAATGTTCTTTGGGCCAAGTGCGCACGAGGTCCGATGTGCTTCGGTAAAAAAAAAAAAAAACATAATTATCAGTCTGCGCGCGCAGCGAAAATTTCGAGGTTCATTCTAAGCGAATGATTGTTGGGAGAGATCATCGATTGATAGAATCCGCCAAACGATCTCGCACTGCATCTTCATGAGCTAATAACACGAGGAATCCCTGAATTTCTTATTTGCTTAAATTCGGCAATAAAGTAATTTGTTGTTACCAAAGGCTACCCAACTCAGTATTTTAAGATTCTAAACTATTACTGACATCCCACCCCCGCCACCCCCTCCCCTCCCCCTACAGCGTTTCGCATAGTCCTTGAGTTGCTTCGCAAAGTTAAAAGGACACTAAAGGAAATATTCCGTCGAGTTAAATCAATAGATTATCGGTCCAGAAGTGTACACCATCATGCGACAATATATGACTTTCTTTGCGTAGGAAATCGCCACCGAAGCCTTGCCGCTACTTTCCCTTCTATTCGAAACGCCCTAGCCAAAACGGATGAGCAACGTAACAGGGTGTGAGACCGGGCTAGCTGGTATTCCATGCCGAAGTGACTAGTGCAAGAGTGGACACGGGACGCTAAAAAGGCGACAAGGAGAAGCGCAAACTTCCAACTGATGTTGGTTACAAAAAAGGTATGTGCATATACTCTTGCGCATTTGATCATAATCGGTTATAATCGTGCAAGTCAACACTCGCATGGATTTCTTGCAATGAGAATGTTTTGGTAGCGTTCCACGTTTTATTGCATAATTCCGTGGAACAACGGAGCGGCCAACCAGCACATCTGTGCCGCTTGTATGTATATATATATATATATATATATATATATATAATCGCAAACATACTGACCACGAACACGAGAAAGAAATAGCCCCCCCCCCCCTTCACACGCACCCCCCCCCCCCAAGAAAATAAGATAATTGCTTGAAAAAAAAAACAGCAGGGCCTCAACTTTCGCTTCTGACGGTATACACACCGTTCGCATATAACTCATAGACCCGAGTCCGCCACCCCGCTTTACCCCTCTCCCGCCGTAATAGAGAAAGCGAGAGCACAAAAAAAAAAAAAAAAAGAACTGCGAAGGAACCAAGCGGACGTTGCTGCACAAAGCACCCGGCCACGATGGAAGTGACCCTTATACGCGTGTGTGTATACACGTCACATTGCGGCGCGCACGCTTATGCGGCGTGAGTCCCGGCGGCGGGGGGGGGGGGGAGTGCATTGCCGCACATCGTCCTCGCGGCGGTGCATACGTATAAACAAGGTCGCCAGCTGCGAGCCATCTCTCCGCATCGTCCGAGGGCACGCCGCGTGCGCTTGTCCCGGGGGGGTGGGGGGGAGGGGAGGTGGGGGGGGGGGTGAAGGAAGCGCGTGATAAAGCTGGCCCGCGCGCGGAATCAGTTTTATACGCGGCGCGTCTCCCGTTTCGTTTCGCAATTCGCCATGTACACCGCTACTATGGCACGAGCCGAGACTCGTCCGCTGCATCCGTGCCGCCGGGTCAACTCCCTCGCCTCCTCAACCCCGTCCACTCCCTCCCCCCAGCTGTTTCCTTTCTTCGTCTACCTCCAAATTACACAAACACAAACAACAAATTACGTTTGCTAAAGCCCGCGTTGGGCGAATGGAAATCTTGCACACACCAGGAACGTTTCAAAGAAGCGATTCTATGCCGTCTTCGCATAGGACACACACACACCTAACACACAAGTTCATTCTAAGAAAGCAAGACAAACCCCAATGTGAATCATGTGGAGACGAACTAACAGTAAACCACATCTTATTTTCATGCAGAAAGCTTGAACCACTAAGGAAGAAGTTTTTTTTTACCCTATTTTACAATGAACGCATTCCTTTTCACCCAGCTTTGATTTTAGGCGAAGGTGCGCTTGTTGATATATCATATGTTTTAGCTTTTTAAGAGAAGCAGGTGTTCTCATAGAACTTTAAAACATCGCAGAGTGCTTAACTACATATTACAGAACACCTCATCCACCTTCTCATCTGTGAGAGAAGGCCGAGGTCTTTAGTTAATTTGTTGGGACCCTCCGGGCTCTTGCCCAGGCAAGGACTCACCGAGGTGTCCCAACTTTTTAAAGAATCTATACCTAGTGTTTGGCGCATGATAGCCTTAGCTGCTTATGTGCCATTAAACTCAACTCTTCTACTTCTATCTTTCTTTCTTTCTTTCTTTATTTATTTATTTATTTATTTATTTATTTATTTATTCCTTTCCTTCCTTCTTTCTTTCTTTCTTTCTTTCTTCGCTTAATGTCCTCGCTACTTGCACCAGGGCTACCTTGCGGATAGAGTTGATGTTTCGAACGTTTATTAAGCAAAAAAGAAAACCGGAGGATTTTCTGTAATGCGTCGGGCCTCATGGTAAGGGAGAAAGGAAATGAGTTATTGTTGTTTATGGAACAGGAATAGAGTTTCCGAGGACAACTTTCTGGGGAAACGAAGGTAAGGTTATCCTTTGTAAAGAAAAAAGAAAAAAAAAACATGTGCGACTTTCAATTGCCCTTCTGCAAAAAGTAAATCGAATCTTATTAAAATGTCAATAGAAACTTAACCGACTTTCTATAGCTTATAATTGTAAAGCTGCGCGGGCAAAGCTCGCACAAAGCATATCAGCGCTCCTGAGAAGGAAAAAGAAATGTTCCACATTCTCATCCGCGTTAGAGACATGGCTGAGGAAGAAAAAGCATATGACGTTACAGAATGTCTCGAGGAGCTACATAGCAGGCTTATTCTGATGACTGATTGTTAAATGCGCAAAATTGCAAAACAGGGCATGACGCTAGAAGATACAAGCAGCAAGATCGAGTGCAGACTACTGGTTGGCTTACTGCAACGTTGGACGTTACAAAACATGCCTTTACAGGGACAGCCCAAATGCGCAGGCGTATACAAAAGAATAAGAAAGATAGATGCGCTTTCTCAAATCCCCACAGAACTTCCTAATGCATCTGATTAATAAAAATAAGGACATTTCTAATAAGGACAACAGCAATAAGATGTGCCACTTACACAGGCACTGCCTCTTCTTTTGATTAAAAGAAAACGCCTACAAAATCTCTCGGGCACATGCCTTCTTGCTTCTTCCTACAGCATCTTGGCAGGAATGAAATCGCGCCTCACAAGTGCAGGCAGCGCAATGAGCGGTCAAAATTGGCCCTTTCTTTATTTTTGATATAGGCAGCAGATGCTCTCGTGCACGGTTGCTTGCACCTCGTGTCTAGAACACTCGGCTGGAATGACTCAGGGAGGTAGCGGGCGTCAGTCTGCTGCCAGTGGGTGGTGGGACCCCTTATAAGTGTGCTGGTATTAGGCTTTTTTTTTTTATTGATATGATATAAGGAGATGTTGGCGCGCAATTTAAGGCGCCGGCTACTCCTTATCTCTTGGGTGGTTCCGTCATACATCATTGAGGGTTCTACATGTCTCCACACTTATGTAGTCGAAAGTCTCTTGGGCTTCATGCCTGTTATACCTTACAGCTGGTGCGGGCCTACCTCCATTTTTATTTTTCCGTTCTTTTCTACACCGGGGGACATGAAAAGCAAAGGACGTAGGATTTCCCAGAGGTTCGCGGGATCTCTTATACCACTTCTGCGGCGCAGCGTATAGGTTTTTCATGCTTTTTCTTTTTTTTTTTTTTTTTGCCACAGCGGCTCGTGGATTCATCGCGTGAAATACGCGAACATAACCGTGCAAGTCTCTTTTTTTTTTTTCTCAGTGCCGAAAACACCATTGCTCATGTCGTAACGGTTTGCAACCTTCTTCAGGTTAAGCATAACGCTGTGTGAGTGAGGAACCACTTGCGGTTTCTTCTTACCACGCAAGACGCCTGGCCCCTAGCTTCTGCCTTTGCTTTTGTGGGCGCCCTTTTAAACTTCTGCAGGACGGTCTCAACTATACCGCTACAAGCACCGACTGCGGAAGCCCAGCTGATTTTAACTTTTCAATCTGATCTGTATAGGAAGCTGGCCTGCATCATGTGAGGAGACGATTTCGCAAGGGACGACTCCAAACACAAGGAAGCGATTGCCTTCTTGACGGTCTCAGAATGGGCGGATGAGCACAGCAATAAGGCTTTCTTAGCTTATTCTTAGCTCTCGCAGCTTATTCAATATGTTATCATCATTATCAGCTGCAGCGCAGCCTATCTTTATGTCCACAACAGGAGGAAGGCCTCTCCCAACGATCTCCAGTTACCCCTGTCTTCCGCTAGCTGATTCCCACATGCACCTGCAAATTTAATAATTTCATCACACCACCTAATTTTCTATTGCCCTCGACTGCGCTTCCCTTCCCTTGGCACCCATTCTGTAACTTTAATGGCCCACCGGTTATCTTCTCTACGCATTACCTGGCTCGCCCAGCTCCAATATTTTTTTTTTTTGCCTCTCTCTTAAAGTCAACTAGAATATTTGGCTACCGCCGTTTTGTCTCTGACCCCCCCGCTAATCCACACTAATACACTATAGGGGAATCAAATTTAAGCTTTACAGATTTCTTAACGTTAGGTACTTGGAGGTAGGTGAAATCTAGCTCTGCACATAAGTTAGGGGTACGCAAAGCGAGATAATAGTCCCCGTCAGCCACCTTAATTGACTAAAATCAACTAATGAATTGGAAAGTATATTTAGCGCCAGCAAACAAGGACAGAAGGGAGACAACACCTTCTGTCCTTGTTTGCTGGCGCTAAATATGATTTCCAAGTCCAACACGCCCAACAAATGGCCATGCTGCAATAAATGAACTTTGTCCTTAGTGACAGCAGTAAGCGGTCATTTTTTGCATTGAAAACTTACAGGCAGTCGTATCCCTATACACGACTGCACTCGGCAGAATTCTTCTAGCATACCCGCGTTCTAAGATATCCGTCTGCAAATTTTCATCTCGGTTTGTATACCTATTAGGCATGCAAGACCGTCAGGGTCGGCGCAAAGCTTCTCCCCGATGTGACGCAGCGGTTACATCACACCGTGGCCGGATGTCTTCTCCCCAGGCCGCATACCTTTTGTTGTATTTTAATTTTTTTGTAAATCTGTAAAGCTTAGTTTCCCATCACCCCGTACGTTTAGCACCAGAGTTAGCCTATACTGCTTTTTTGTAGGAAATTCCGTGGGGCCAATGTTCTCACTGGCTGTTTCCCTTATTATTCTTTTGTCTCTTTCTTCTTATTATTCTTTAGGCTTAATGTCAGTGGGATCACGTGGAAAGCTATGGCGGCAAAGGCATCGTGTTGGCGCAACCAGTGGTTCATTCGTGCGCCTTTCTTCAGAACAATGTGGCAATATGCGTCCAGCGAAATGTGGAAAACGACTATGTCACGTGAACACTCGGGTCATTTCTTGCGGCGGCATTCCTCTTTGTTAGCTTTTCTTTCCTCACATTTCCCTTTCTTTTCTTTATCTTTCTTTTTTTTTGCAGGAAAGAAAAAAACTAAATTTAATGTGACAATGTGGCAATGTGTCAAACAAAAATGCGGAAACGAGACTGTCATATACGTGGACGTACAAGTCGGCCTTGCGGCTGCATTCCTCGTTCTCTTTGCATTTTTATTATTGCTACTGCGAGGACAACAAAAAAGAAAGAAAAAAAGATTAGCGCGAGCAACTCGCAGGCGATGGTGCGCGCAGCTATTTCATTTCAACACCGCAATTGTGCGATAGAATTTCTCGGCCTTGTTGATGATGCGCTTTTGGATATACAGAGCTCTCTCACTCTCTCTCTCTCTCTCTGTCTCGTTTTTTTTTCTCGCATGTTTCGTCATCTTCATTGTCTGCTATCTTTTCTGCGACGTCATTTCTGCATATAGAAACGTTGTTTACGCTACGCCTTTGAAGTGTCGTCTGGATCTGTCGCGAAAACAAAAAACAAAAGACTGTATACTAAAGAACCACGCGAACCAGACGATAGACCCAACGTCGTCTACTTCTGTTGAGGAAATCCGACGCGAGACAAGACGACCAGACGGCTCAACTCAAGATATATATTTTTCAAATACAGATTTTGCTTTGATTTATTTGATTACACAAAAAAATATTCTCAACTTTCGTCGCGAGCGTTTGTTTTTTTTTTCGTGGCATCTGATTTTATAATGAATATACAAAAGTGACACGACGAAACGAGCAAATGAGAACATACGCGCGCACACACACACACGCACACACACACACACGCAGGTAAAATGCCAACCACTTGCAATCAGCACGCTAGAATCGATGAGCAATACGTAGAGGGCACGACATAATATTCGATACGATGCGCATGTAAGTGAGCTTTACGTTTCGTGCCCACGATCTGGGAGAACACCGCTGTGGTGGCTCCGGATTAAATTCCGACACACCTGGGGTTCTCTAACGAGAATTTAAAATTTGGTAACCGAGCGTTTCTGCATTTCGCGTGGCATCGGAATGCGGCCCCCGCAGCCACCGGGAATCGAACCGGCGGCCTCGCATTCAGCAACACCACGGCAACTGAGACACCGCTGCATAGTGGACCGTAACTTTTTTTTCTCTCCACAGCCGAATTCAATCAGGGCCATTTCAGAAAAGCCTTCCCCCCCCCCTCCCCAAAACGAACTGTGAATATCGACTTCTTTTTCCACTTCTTCAAACGGTGTCTCTCATGCTACAGCCGACCCATCTACGCTTTCTATACTTGTTCCAGGCCCGCGAACAGGCTAACTATAAATATATGCATTTTGTTATCGCTCGATGGATGCTGTTACATATTCTTCCTGAGCACGCTCAGTCGGTTTCTGCAATATTTCGTCGGCGCGTTTCGAAAACCCCCTAAACTTGCTTCGAACAGAAAAAGCACTGCCATGCGAGTATTCCAAACATTTCTTTTTTCCTTTGTGACCGGCAGCTTTAAGCGCAGACAATCCTGGAGTACCGTATACGAGTATATCCCCTTCAGTCACGGCGTCCACATATGTGGACGCGACCTACTTGTGCCATTTATGTGCAATGGTAGCAAGGAATGGAGCACAAACATTAAGCCTAGGGCAAACTGAACATTCTGATAAGCTAAATTACTTCCATTTTGCTTCTGAATGATATGTATTGACTACCATGTTTTACGTGATTATTGCCGTGGGGCATGTCGTTTCCAACCTTGAAATATATATTTTTTTCTTTCTTGAACTGTTTGAGGCCAATGAATAACTTGTGCGTGTAATTCGAGTAGGGGATTTAATCCTTTTTACGAAGAAATGTAGCGCGACCGACTTTACAATATTCAAATGTTTAGTTATTCTGTAATTATAATAACTCATCACAAAATGCTCTAAGAGTCATTCTACCACCTTGATTTGCTTTCAATGCAGCGTCAAACACCGCCTGTGTTTCACACATGCATCTATCAACAGTCGATCATGATTCGTGACTGAAGGGGATATGCAGTACAAGTTTCGTCACATTGCGTATGCGACTGCTATGCGCACCAGTTTACGCTACGCGAGAAACGCAGGAATGAAACGAAGAAAAAAAACATAACGTTTCATTAAGCGCTTCGCGAAAGCTTCGCTTCACATGGCTTCCAACATGCGCGTTGGACCTGAGCAATAGAGTTTTTTGGTTACTTGTTTATTTAGTGATCCCAGAGGGCCAAAGACATTACAAAAGGTAGCAGTTATGAACACTCAACTCCAAACAGTTAAATGCGTGCGCATGCGTTAAAAGCATATAAAACACGAACACGTTGTTGCATATTAGGGTTGTTGTATTTATTACTTAGCTGTGACAACATTCACTACCTTGGTATATAACAGCAGTTGGTAACGGCTAGAGTTAGCAACAGTACTGACTAAGCAAGGCAGCCACAGTTAGTAAAGAATCTCAGCTACCAATTACAAACGTAGTCAGCCCCAAGGGATACAAAGTTGCAAGCATGTAACGCATTTAAGTAAGACGTGCCAACCGGACATCCGTCTCATTCACCTACCTGCCTTTGTTTTTTTAGTTTTCTCTCTTTTTCTAAGGCTATACCATCGATGACCAAAGCAAACAGAAGCCTCTGAAGAATGACGTACTTGTAATTGCAAATAGTCTACGCGCCGGCGTTACGTCAACTTTTCCTTTGTAATGGTCGCCTCAGTAATATTGGCGTCATGACAGAAATAAGCAATAAAATAAAACGGTTAAAAAAAACAAGACCAGATATATTTCGAGGAGTCAGTGATCACGCAGACACAGCCTTTAACGAGCCCTAAAGAACTGCGATTGCAACAAGCGAAAATGTAGTGAGAAGACTTACTGTCGAGTCTTGTAAGGCGCTTAAGCATCGTCTTGCAAAATGCCTTTCGGAGACCGCCTGCTAGCTAGCGCCTTCCTAGTAAACGCACGTCTCACACGTTCCACGCCGACTCTCGTCCATTGGACCGAGCTAGATGCGTGCGAACGCTGCATGTTCTGCCCCCCGTAAGCGCCCCAGACGCAGTTTCTCGACGGACTGGTCACAGCGAATTACTCATTCATATACGACCAGCCGAGTTCGTCACGGCCCGCGTAAAACGTTGGCGCTTATCGCATCAGCTCGACGACGTCACCTACTTCATATGCACGTACACTGCGTGGCGCGTATCTCCGTTGCCCGTGCCTCGACGAGCACGTGCGATAAGCTAACGAGTCTTCTACGCTTATCTCAATGACGGAGCCAGGTAATAGGAGCACCTCAGAGCAAATTGTTCCGGGTCCAGATGTGGAGCGGATAAATCGTTTTCCGAGAGTTCTGTGTAAACCGACTGTTGGGTTCGCCTACTGTTGTTTGCCAACGTAAAAACGAGAATCGTATATTTAATAGGGACGCTAAAGAAAGACACGCTGAGCCAATTGAGATGGATAAGTTACTTATAGAAAAAAAAAACTCAATTTTCTTTAATTTCGCGGTAATGCAGGCTCATGGTTACGAGAGAAAATGAAGATCTAGGTTCTCGTTGACCTCACCGAAACTTACAGACCTAAAGCAAGGAGCCGGTTACTTCGTTATCGAGGCCACAGCAAATAAAGCAAAAGCCTCGACTCACGCTACACAAAGTCTTCACCACTTCGTTATCAATGCCACCGCAGATGAATCGAACGCATCGATTTAAGATATTTTACCACCTTCACGAAAAAAATAAGTTTCTCGCTCATTTCAACACTCACAAATGCATCAAACGCATCGAGTTTCGCTGAACGAAGTTCATCACTTCGTTAGCAGTGCTACTGAAAATATAACAAGAACCTCGGCCTGCGCCAGACGAAACATTCACGACGTCGTTATCGCTGCCACAGTAATTACCTCAAACGCATCGCCTCCGAAGAAGGAGTACACCGTTATCAATACCGCCGCAAATAGATCAAACGCATCCACTTAGACCAAAGCAAGTTCGCCACTTCATTATGAATGTCACTGCAAACATTCCAAGAGTATCGACTTGCTCTAAGCGAACAGTTCGCCACTTCGTTAAACAAGACCAGCGTAAGTACGGCAAGCGCATCAACCTAAAACATAGAATTTATCGCTTCGTTATCAATACCGCCGCAAGCACATCAAACACATCTGCTTATATATATACGCTAAGCGAAGCGTTCACCACTTCGTTATCAAGCCCACATCGAAGGTCATGTACGCCTAACGAAAAAATTCACCAGGTCGTTATCAACATCCCCGTAAATACACCAGACGCATCGACTTAAAAGCAAGGAGTCGGCCACCTGCTCAACAAGGTCAACGCAATAACGGGAACAGCATCGACTTAGAACAACGAATTCGCCATTTCATTACCGTGGCCGCCGTAAATACAGAAAAAGAAAGCTTCGACTTACGGCTAAACAAAGAGTCCGCCACACTCCGTTACGAATTCCCGCCGCAAGCGCATCGAGAGTTCATCCACATGCGCGCCACACGAAGGAAGAACAGTTCTTCACGGAAGACCCGGCGGAAGCCTCGCCGAACACCCCGTGCCATCTCTACACTCCTCCGGCGCTGTTGACGGAACGAACCCCGAAGCATCGGCTTTCCCGACAGACGTCACATCCTGTCGTGCCGGTGCGCCGACTCGCGTACCTGGAAGGTTGCGTCTGCCGCACGAACCGCGTGCAGTACGTGTGTGCTACGGGAGCCCCGGGGTTTCCACGAACGGTACAGGTACGGCGAAAAAAAAAAAAAAGAGACAGAAGCGAGAGACAGCGGCTCCCATTACCGCGCGCGGCGTCGCGTTAAACTGGAAGCGCGTGGAGACAGAAGTCGCGGGCACCTGGCTCTGCCTGGCTTCCGTCGCCCACGTTTGGTTGCCTTGCCTAACCTAACCTAACTCAACCTAACCTAACCTAACGCACTTTCTGGTGCGGGAAACTCTTATCTGCGACGATGTGAAACAGAGCTCAGACGTGTTCACACACTCGCGTGGACCCGTTGCACAGTCGACCATAAGTCAACCAGAAGTCAACCACAAGTCAACCACAAGTCAACCACACAGTCAACCACACAGTCAACCATAAGTCAACCATAAGTCAACCAGAAGCTAACCATAAATCAACCACACAGTCAACCACACAGTCAACCACACAGTCAACGACACAGTCAACGACACAGTCAACCACACAGTCAACCACAAGTCAACCAGCGGATCTCAGGAAACGTTCAGTTTCCAAGCAGCCTGTAAAAGTATAGTCAGTAAAAACAAAAAACAAAAACGGACATCGCAATGCTGTTCACGAGTACTGGTAGGTAGAGGGTGTAAATGCGAGTAGTGTAGGCTGCGTTGTGAGGCTGCGCAGATATTCAGGCTTTTTTTTTCTTTCTTAGCAGGTTTCGTGTTCCGTAAGATTGTGTGGCTGACTGTACATTATAGTGCACGCTGCGTTCAGTCCTCCGCAAAGTTGAGACTGTCAGTCGCGATAGCCGAGTGCGTTGCACTGCAGAGCTCGAGGTTGTGGGTTCGACCCCGTCCGCGGCGGCCGCGTTTCAAAGGGAGCGAAATGGAGAAAAAAAATCACTGTCGCGGCTCCATTTCGATATGGACTAAATGCAAAAAAATTTAATGTTAGAGTGCTTAGGGATTTAGGTGCATGTTAAAAAACCTCACACACACACACACACACACACACACACACACACACACACACACATATATATATATATATATATATATATATATATATATATATATATATATATATATATATATATAAGTAAATTTTCTTTCCCTTCTTCTTACTTTCGTGGCACAGAGTGCCTCCAAGCTGGCGTAACCAGCTGACTTGGTAGAAAACTTTTCTTCAGCTGTCGTCGTTTCTCCCCTTCCATCAGAGATGGGACGCCATAGACGTTGCACTTGGAGAATAGACTTTATGTACAGAATATTTACATTGACAGCTATTTACAGCGGGTCTGACGTATCAACTCGACATAGCCGATAGCGCGTAGCACCGTTCGTACGTCAAGACCCTTGGGTTACACTGGGACCGGCGCCTTAGCTCGGCAGAGCCGAAAGTGCAGAGCACCTTTCCTGCGCCCGGAACCACCGTGAGAGGTCGGGAGCCAGGTTTTAACCCTTCAGTTGCTCCTCCCGAATCCCCTCACGGCAAATCACGACACCCCAATCACCTGATTGGGTTAACTGGGCTGTCACTCATTGGACACTCTCTTTCTCTCACCCTCTCTCTGCGTTCCTCGGAACATTCAGAGAGATAGAGGGAGAGAAAGGAACCACCCAAACAACAAATAAACAAATAACATCCCAACCGTTTCGTCTCCGCGACATATATGGAAAAGCCTCCCGACACTTTGACGAACACTTACGGGAAACGACCATCTGCGTCGCCCCATCCTCGCACCTTAATTAAAACCATCGCGCACTGTGTGCCGCAAAGGGCACCCCTGCCGAAGTGCACCCACCGATTCACCATGCCGTCTTGTGCATGGTTCGTCTCCTCCGGCGGGCCCGTGAAGCTAAGTGCACAGATGGATTTGTCTCGGGTGCCAGCCTGCCTTTCAAGAGACCGCGCGTCGGGTTACCGATTCCTCTGGCTTTAAGTTGCCCCTTTGTACCCCAAGCGTGCCCATTGACGCCCTAACGACGCTCTTCCCGTGGTCCGTCCCAGGCAGTACGAAATAATTAAATAAACAAATACTCTTGTCCCTACCTCTTGTAAAAAGTGGTAGCAATTTGATTCGCGTAATACCACTGCGTCGTCATGAACGACGATAAGGAACCCGCGAATTAAGCGCACTTGCGATACCGCGAGCCGCCACGAAAAATCCAGTACACACCACCAACGTATAGCAACGTATCAACGTGATGTTACACCTTCACCTTGTGTTTATTTCTTTATTTTAAAAAGAATCCGTCTCTAAAGCGAAGCGTCGTTTGCCTCTGTACTGCAATGGAAATCACCCGATGGCAGCTGGCCAGCGCCAGACAAAAGTAAGTTTCTTTTTCCTCGTTTTCTTTAAAAATAAGTTTTTCTTTTCGTTTTATTTCCTTGTTTCCGTGACTCTATAGTGTGCGCGTTCGCGAGCGACGTGTTTTGGCGTTGTCGTTGTTCAATGACGTTTCGATGACGCCGACGCTTGCTACACGAATTAAGTTTATTTACCTAATTACAGCTTTGGCTACAGTAAAAAAAAAAGGTCATCGGGGCTATGTTTCTTCGGTCGCCGACCGATTGGGCGTCCGAGCCGCCGGGGCGTCCTCGTGGGACTCACACTCTCGATTCTTTCCTCGTCGCTACGTCACTTTGTCTTGCTCAGTCGTAGTGCGAGACCGGTCTCCACTACCCCCGCCCCCCTCCTATCAAATGTAGATCAAGGTGACTCAACGACCTTGGCCTACCTTGGTGCGGCTATGCCCGCCGGTGACAACTCCGACGACGAACCGAGCGAATGGGAATTGTAAGAATCTTTAAAGATGTTTAAATGCGGCACTCACGCGAAACCTCATTAGTCCACCTCCACAGGAACATCCGCATAATGTCACCTGTCAAAGGAACATGTCTTCTTTCTGTATTTGTATGTACGCGTGCATACCTTCTTTATTCATGTGCGTGGAATTGCTTTCAATATATATATATATATATATATATATACATATATATATATATATATATATATTCTTGCTTATAACATTTGCATCGTCCTACAAGCAGCAACATCTCTTTAAGCACAATAAATTTTTTTAAACGCTGTTATGAAGTTGAAATCACGGTATGAAAAAGCAACGTTAAATTAGTTTATGTTTAACACAGCAAATAGTAAAATAGTAAAATAGTAGTAGTAAACGTGGGTACTGTGAGAGCGTTGACGCCTACAGAATTAATTGAATGTACGTATTCACGAAACGGGATTCAGTGAAGGTTCTCGCCTTTTCATTGTTGTCTTTCTCCTATGTCCCCCCTCCCCGGTTTCACATTTCGTCTTGATTATTATGTACGCATTATACTCATTCGCTCTAATTCATCACTACGCTCACGTTATGGTTAAGTGTTTTTCAATGCTTATGCTACACCGATTCCTGCTTTCTTTGAGAAAACATTGCAGTCAATTTTTGGGTTTTTTTTAATCTTATTTAAGAGAGGAACAGCTGCTTTGGGCCTTGCGCATGAGGCCGGCGGTTTCTACTGATAAAAAGCTTTAAGAAGACACAACTTTAAAACACGACATTCATTCATTCATTCATTCATTCATTCATTCATTCATTCATTCATTCATTCATTCATTCATTCATTCATTCGGCAGAAGAAAGTTGGATATATTGCTGCAGGAAATGAGTGTGAGGCCTCCCTTTCCTGAAGTTAGCGCAGAAACCTCAAAGCTGGCACGTAAGTCTAATAAATTAGATTTCAAGGCATTTTCTCGTGCTTGGGCCGTTCTTGACGCAGGAAAAGTTCAACAAAACTTCCGAAAGAAGAAAATTCCCTCTTTTCTGCTTTAGCAATCCTCCTATACGCGGTAAGAATTCCTTCCTCAAACGCATCGACTGGTGCTAAAACTAAGGGTTCACCAATTCGTTATTAAGGCCACTACAAGTAGATCAAACGCCCTCATTGACTTCTAACCAAAAGTTCGCCTCATTTTTTTCCATTTCTCCTTATTGGGATACAGTAATTTTGCTGAGATGTTCTACAGCGAACATTAAAAAAAAGACAGAGATCAATCCAACCACTTTCAAGTGACTTGATGTGAAAAAAGAGAGGACAGCACCTTGCTGTATGATCTCATTTTCGCTTGTCGGTATGCGTAGTATTAGGATAGCGAGAATGATTGAATCAAATGCTGAACGACCGCGAACAGTAAAGATCGTCTTTCAGGAAGAGATAATTCACACACGCGGGATACAGGAACGCAACATCAGTGCTCATGAATGTTTTTATTGGTTTCGTTTGTGTTTTAAATTTGCCTGATCACCGACCTGTGATACTTTTTAGTGTGGGTGCTTTGACATTGCTTCCTCGTAATAAAGGGGGAAAATATAGTAGAATGGCTGAAAGGCGAAACCTCTAACTGCTGCTCTGTGCGGCCAGAATTCGAATCCACACGGAGCACTGCACTTTTTTTCTTTTCTTTTTATAAATTTGTCAAAGCCCTTTGGAATTCCTGCGACATATAAACAGGCGGACACCAAAACGACCAGGGGAGTGAGCCAATAACAGATTTTGCTACAATAGCTATATTCCCGAGTATATATAGACCGTCGTAATCCATGACGTCAAAACGACCTGGGGGGGGGGGGGGGTGAGGGGCGTCAAGGTGGCGTTGTCACCCGCTATTCGAAGAATGCCAACATTACACTAATCCATAAAAAGGGAAACGTTTAAGAATTGTAAAATTATACGCCCATTAGCTTAGTTCCAGTATTATATAAAATATTCACTAAGATAATCTCGAATAGAATAAGGCCCACGCTGGACTTCAGTCAACCAAGGGAACAGGTAGGTTTCAGGAAGGGATCCTCTACAGTGGATCACATCCATGTCATCAATAAGGTAATCGAGAAATCCGCAGAGTACAATCAGCCTCTCTATATGGCTTTCATAAATTACGAAAAGGCATTTGATTCAGTACAGATACCAGCAGACATAGGGGCATTACGTAATAGGAGTACAGGACGCTTACGTAAATATCTTGGAACGTATCTACAGAGATACCACAGTTACCTTAATTCTCCACAAGAAAAGTAGGAAGATACCTGTGAAGAAAGTGGTCAGACAAGTAGACACAATCTCTCCAATGGGCCTTGGGCCATTGCCACTGCGTGCGTGGAAGAAGAATTCAAGCTATTAAATTGGGGAAGCTTAGGAGTGAGGAACAACGGCGAATATCTCAGCAACTTTCGGTTTCCAAATGACATTGTCCTGTTCAGCAACACTGGGGACGAATTACAACAAATTATTGAGGACTTTAACAGAGAGAGTATATGAAAGGGATTGGAAGATTAATATGCAGAAGACAAATATAATGATCAATAGCCGGGCAAGGGAACAAGAGTTCAGGATCGCCAGTCAGCCTCTAGAGTCTGTGAAGGAGTATGTTTACCTACGTCAATTACTCACAGGCAACCCTGATCATGAGAAGGAAACTTACAGAAGAATATAAATGGGTTGGAGCGCATTCGGCAGAAAATGTTAGATCCTGACTGGAAGCTTACCATTACCATTAAAAAGAAAGGTGTACAGTCAAGGCATTCAACCGGTGCTGACATATGAGGCAGAGACTTGGAGATTGACAAAGAAGCTCGAAAACAAGTTAAGGACCGCGCGAAGAGCGATGGAATGAAGAATATCAGGCACAACGTTAAGAGAAAGGAAGAGAGCGGTGTTGATCAGAGAGCAAACAGGGATATCAGATATTCTAATTGACATTAATAGAAATAAATGGAGCTGGGAAGGCCACGTAACGCGTAGGTTAAATAACCCGTGGACCATTAAGGTTACAGAATGAGTGCCAAGATAAAGGAAGCGCAGTCGAGGACGGCAGAAGACTAGATAGGGTGATGAAATTAAGAAATTCGCAGGCGCTAGCTGGAATCGGTTGGCGCAGGTCAGGAGTAATTGGAGATTACTGAGAGAGGCCTGCGTCCTGCAGTGGAATAAGAGGAGGAGGAGGAGGAGGATGATGATGATTCGCTTTTCCACCCTCGCGATAAGAGTGACGAAGTCTCGTGGGGTTAATCGCGGTTACCGTCCGCTGTCAGCCGGCGGTGTATTTCGCTGGCGTTTGCACTTATCATTCATCAAGATAACAACACAACGAACCGAGCGATTTCAAAAGCGAGCATCCTTCCGGATATTTTCTCCTGAGTAAAATGGTATGTACAGTGTACAAATGCATTCCATTCTTAAAAAGGACCACTCCAATGTTGTGGTTCTCAGTGTGCTGGCGCTCTATAGCTGCAAGTGGCGGTTCAATCCCAACACAGATCTCACGTGATATTCAATAGCATCTCTACAGAAAGTCTATAGAAGGCAACAAAAATTAAACAGAGATACAACACAATATGTACTATAATTTCTGTAAGGGAGTCTATGTGAACACATTGTACATGTTCATAGAAACGTACCAGAGCGTCCATTCAAGACACCTGTTGCAACGCCTGGCGATTGCACATTTACCAGAGAAAGAGAGAGAGAAAAAAACTATCACGTGTTCCACACTGGCGTGTTCCCTTTAACAATTTACCGCACTGTACATACAGTGTCGTCTGCGTAAACACTTGCCTAAGATTGTTCGCATGGCGGCTCCGTGTTTACCTGATAGGCGTACTCGAGTTGCGGAAAGTTGAAACAAGTGAAAATTCACACGGTATGTGCTACGGAAAAAGAACGACAGTGACAAAAATAGAACAAGAAAAAACATCTCACGCCTCATGGCGTCAGGCGACGCCGTAGAGGTCGGAATGAAACCTGTTACTTTTTTCCCCCTCGGTGTTGTTTGCCTTTGAGTGCGTCTTGTCATAATTAGGCGTAAACCAGTTCCTTCTTTGCGTTCACACTTCGAAGGTAACATGTGACTGCTCGTCATGCATGACATGAATTAAGACCAGTTTATAAATAAATAAATAAATACATAGTGAATAATTACTCGCAGGGGACCCTGATGATGAGAAGAAAATTTACAGAATAATAAAAATGGGTTGAAGTGCATACGGCAGGCATTGCCAGATCCTGACTTGGAGCTTACCACTATGATTGAAAAGAAAGGTGTAATATCACTGCATTCTACCGGTGCTAACATATGGGGCAGAAACTTGGAGATTAACAAAGAGGCTCGACAACAAGTTAAGGACCACGCAAAGAGCGATAGAACGAAAAATATTAGGCGTAACGTTAAAAGACAGGAAGGGAGCGGTATGCACCAGAGAGCAAACGGGGACAGCCGATATTCTACTTGGCATTAAGAGAAAAAATAATGGAGCTGGGCAGGCCATGTAATGCGTAGGATGGATAACCGTTGCACCATTATAGTTACAGAATGGGTGCCAAGAGAAGGGAATCGCAGCCGAGGACGACAGAAAACTAGGTGGGGTGATGAAATCAGGAAATGTGCAGGCGCAAGTTGGAATCGGTTGGCGCAGGACAAGAGTAATTGGAGATTACAGGGAGATGCCTTCATCCTGCAGTGAACATTATTATTATTATTATTATTATTATTATTATTATTATTATTATTATTATTATTATTAAGGCACCTACAATTTATCACTACGTGACAGGTCGCGACGACTCCTCAATAGCACTCAAAAAGCAACATTTCCTCCATCGGCTGCATATGTGGCACAAAAAATAAAAATAAAAACACAATGGGAAGAGAAGAACAGAATGTCATGTTGAAAAAGAATCATCCACTCACCCATGTTCGAGCTAACGTTGTTATATCACAGTGCCAATCACAACGATGGATGTCTCGTTTCTTCAGCTGTGGCCGGAGCAACGTAGGCGACTTCGAAGATCGCCAGCGAAATCCATGCCAAGGCAAACACACGGCGTAATGAAAAGCAAAACTAACGTGGAACAAACGTCGCAGATATTTAGTTCCAGAGTAGGCTCCCCTGTTCCGGTACCAGCACTGTCACGCACGCCGGGCAAGCCTTCTCCCTCAGTGCTCGATCAGATTTAGTCCTGCGATGCGACTGTCGAGATTGTTGTAGGCCTGTCGCCAGAACGCCTTTCTGGTTCAAGAAGTTCAGTTCATTCAGCCCTTTACTTCGCGACTTAAAGTTTGCTAGCCTCAACAAGCAGGCTGGAGTGAAATGTCTTGAAGAGCGCTCGACAGAATCGCGTTCAAGACGTCTTGAACAGCTCAGCGGGTCAGGTGGAAGCAGCTAGTGAGACACTTCAGCTCTGTCGCAGCCTCAAGCGAGATCTCGAAGTGGTTCTCAAGCGTAACTGAAACTTGAGTCGTCTCAAATTCAGTCTCAAACTGTGTCCTACAACCTGCTTTGTAACGTGGTCTCAAAAATGTTCTCAAGCGCAGCACGCTTGTTCGAGCGCTTCTTTTCTTTTTTCTGTTCTCGAAGTAAGCCCCCGAAGGGCTCAAGCAACGTCGTTCTCACGGGCCGTTTCGTCTCGAGCACAGTCTCTCAAGCTCTCCCCTCAAAACACGTCGTCTCTCAACGGCTGCCTCAGCGCGCGGCGCACCTGCTGGTATGCCGAACGGGACGCCTTCCAGAGGTCTCGACAGGGTAGAATAACATGAGTCACACGCGGTCTCGCGACGAAGCACCGCGACAGACACCCGAGAAGAAACACCTGATGCGCGGCGCCAACGGCTTCTCAATCTCGGCTCCTTCGGCGACGGCAGCGAAGGCGGAGGAGAAGAGGCTGGGGCGGTGTCGTTGGTTCGGCGGTGGCGGCGGCGACGGGTAGACAGGGAGAATCGTCATGTAGACGTCGAGCGCGGCGGGGCACAACGTCGCAACGTTTCCCGTCCGATCCGGCTCTGCTCGCGTATACGAGAGTGCGTCGCGGAAGCTCCCAGCACCTCCTCCGCGCTGTCGACGTCGCCGCCGGTGTGAGGTAATCGTGGGGCGCGGAAAAAGAGAGAGAGAGAGAGGAGAGAGAGAGAGGGCTTGGGTCGCGTTCCCTTCGCAACACAAGGAAACTTCGCATCACGGAGGGACCCCACGCAAGGCGACGAGACTGCGCGCGCGTCCTGGAATGAACGCTGCAGCGATGACGAGGGGGTGGGGGAAACCCACACAAGAGCCTATAAAGAGACTTATGCGTAATTCAAAACTGCGACCACTTTCGCTAATGAATAGCCTATACGCGAGAGACGTCAGGCGGGAGAAGGGACCACGGTCAAGGTGTGCCCTGGGAGCGCGATGTGGTCAACGGGCGCTTCTCTTTTGCGAACGGCCACTGCCGCAGCGTGAACAACCAATGCTACAGCCGTGTCAGTTGTGGCTGCTACTGCTGCTGCTGCTGCTGCTACTACTACTACTACTACTACTAGTAGTAGTAGTAATAGTAGTAGCAGTAGTAGTAGTAGTAGTACCACTGCTGCTACTGCTGACACTACTGATACTACTACTACTACTACTACTGCTATCTAGCAGCACTATTACGCCTACTACTACTACTAGTACTCATTACGTTCATACAGAAGTTGCACACAATATAACCATCGTGAAAACTGCGCAGCTGACGCGTGCGGCGGGGAACTAGCGCCAGGATCAATTTCGACCACCCGGGGTCTTTAACGTGCACACCCAAAGCACGCTACCCACGTCACTGTTTCTTTCTTTTTTTTTTTTCTTGCATTATACCTCGGTCGGACCGCGACCGCCGCCGCGGGCGGGGTCGAACCCGCGACCTGGCGCTCGGCAGCGCAACGCTGAAAGCCGCAGAGCCACCGCGATCCAGAGAGTTGGTGGAGCCAAGAGCCGGAGCATCTCCGGTGGCGCATCGCCGAGGAATCCGCAGGAAATGAAATCGCGCCGCAACGGGGTGGAAGGAAGCCAGATCGAAAGAGCGCCGCGGTTAGATCGGCGAACACGCGTCCTGCCGGTCCTGCCGTCAGTGCGAAGGAGCGGCGCCTCGTCGTTGCTTATCGGTCGAGACCGCAGCACGACGGATCTCCGACGCAGACCCGACCCCCTGCCCTGCCTCGAGTGTTTCTTTGTTTCCTTTATTTATTTCTTTTCGTCTCCTCCGAGCTCTTATCTAATAAAGCAGTCACGGGAACGGCGACCGGACGGCGCGTTTCCGAGAGATGCACAGCTGCGATGAGCAAAGAGGCGAATGCTGAGGGAGAGCCAGAGAGAGCAGAATAACATATACACCGTTCGAGAATAGTATGGACCTCGCCGGCTACAATTCGTGGATTGATGTAGGTGCCGTAAAGTAAAAAAAAAAAAATTATAAAGTTAATTCCCTCGCAATTAAGTTAATTACTCAATTAAGCATTTCGATTTCACGTGGAAGTAGAGGCCTCCTCGTCGAGTAATTTAGCTCAAGCTTTTGAGTTGTGCTCAATCTTTAGAGTTGTGCCACAGGCAATATTTTTAAAGAATTGATGAAACTAAGAAGAAAAACACGCAGATTCTATAGCTCGAGTATCCCACAAGTTTTGTAATGCCGTTTAAAAAAGAATGATGCTCAAATACGGACATTCGTGAGATGTGAAAAATCGGGTAGGTTGTATCAGGGAGAAAGCAGCCGCAATCGTGTACACGTGAAACGTCCTATTGTACACACCGAAGACGGTGTACAAGGCGCTGGGGCAGAAAAATGACGTAACCAAATACACAAGTTAAATTTATTCACTCATTAGAATGGTTACATCCCTGACTTATGCTACGGTTAGTCGGGGTCTTAAGAGCCTAATTTTAACATCGCGTTCGTTCCCTACTTGTAGTGGAGCCGATTGTTCTGCAGAGGGTGCTTGGGCAGTAGCTAGAGTACAGAACACGTTTACGTCTTGGGCTTCCTAAATTTGTCGCAAATGATATCTTACATGAAGAAGCACGCCTGCCTTCTCTTCTCGTGAGATTTCACAACCTAAAAGTACGAACCTTCATAAAGATATATGCATCTCCACAGATGAGGTCACAATACGCTTTCATATTATTGATTCGGCCTCGTTGTTTAACCATCAATGGTATCGCTCACATTGCCCTCAAGTTGTTCTGCACAAAAAACTATTGGACCCACTAAATGTTCGCCTATGCGAGGTGGTCTTACTAAATCCCTCTGTTCCAGTCGCTAAAATTGAATTTGATGATTTTTTTCCAAACAATACTAAACATTTGCCCTGTCACTATCATATCGCTTTTCTTTTTCTTTTCTTTCTTTCTTTTTTTCTTTTGAATAGCCTCTTACAAACTTGGATAGAAAGACCGTGATAGCGACTGATGCTTCCATCCGTGAAGCGAAGGCATGTATGGGCATTGTATCACCACATATAAATTGTGTTTTTTTTTTCATTTGACTACTTGAATTCGCGCCTGTCTTTCAGGCAGAATTATTAGCAATTGTCTTAGAGTTAATGGCAATGCCCTAACGGTGGTGCCCGGAACTGCCCTGTGCCACTCGAGCCCGCAGCACTTGTATGTAGATGGTTGGTTGGGACTCCCGTGTTCACCTCAATGTCCTGCTCTTGCGCTCCCCAATCTCTTAATGCCATTTCTAGAACCTACGCGTCCGTCGAATGCGGGGGCGCCATACCCGAGCAAGCGTTAGATTTCTGCGAAAACAAAACAACAACAAAAAGAAACAATCGCACGTGCACTTGTAAGCCCTTAAACGCCTGGTAATCTTGTAGGTATCAGTTTGATGGATTATCCTATGAATTTCAGCGTTTGACGGAAGCCCGTCTGGTCGGGATGAAACATGGTTTAAAGGTATCCTATTATCATGGTTTAAAGGAATCCATCATCCTATACTATGGCTGAGTTAACTTTTCACAAACGCCACCACTCCTGCTCGCGAATCGGCAGACGTGTGCGCCTCCTTGACCGCCTTTTTGAGAAGAGGCTAAATTTAGCTCCGATTGCGTCACGCGTTGCGCGACAACGACGCCATCTGTGAGCGCGATACGTACATGAATGAGTAAGGGATTGTTTCCCACTGCATAAAGATAACAAAGCAAGGTGAGGTGTGTAGTTAGTATGCTTGCAAAGATGTATAGGCGACAATGCTATGGCACGTTTTCGTTCCATCAGTCTCAGCAAGCGACCCTACACCCCCCCCCCCCGCGCCCCTCCTTTTTGACCGTTCTTAATGACATTTCACGCCAAAAAAGAAAAACCCACACTGTGAGACGCAGACCTTAGTATTCGTGTATACCATCATTGTCTTTCGCGTTTGGTTTGAATTACCCGCCGTGGTTGCTCAGTGGCTATGGTGTTGGGCTGCTGAGCACGAGGTCGCGGGATCGAATCCCGGCCGCGGCGGCCGCATATCGATGGGGGCGAAATACGAAAAAACACCCGTGTGCTTAGATTTAGGTGCACGTTAAAGAACCCCAGGTGGTCAAAATTTCCGGAGTCCTCCACTACGGCGTGCCTCATAATCAGAAAGTGGTTTTGGCACGTAAAACCCCAAATATTATTATTATTACGGTTTGAATTAAAGATAGATGTGCTAGAACACAGCGAAGTGAGCTTTCGACCATAGATCTAGTTTCCCACAAAAGTTGCTGGAGTAAAGAGTGCCGCTAGCGTCTGTACATGAGCTGCAAGCATGACGGTTGTCAGAACGCACTTGAATAATTTACTACAGTAAGTTTCTCACGAACCAATTCTTTTTCACTCTTCTTTATTGACGTGAAACGTCTTTAAACACGGTCGAAGGCTTGCTAAAAATATTCGCAAACAATACACGGGGTGGCACATAGGACAGTACATGTTCGTGTTCTTATTAGACTTCTGCGCGCAAAAAGACAGGACGTCGAACGAAGAAGGGACACACAACACAGTTGTGTGTCCCTTCTTCGTTCGACGTCCTGTCTTTTTGCGCGCAGAAGTCTAATAAGAACGATGTATAACCATATCATATTGACTGCAAAAAAGACGGGGACAGAGGGGAGATAACAAATAAACAGCACGGGCGGTTGTCATTTTTGACAACCGCACGGGCAGCACGGGCGGTTGTCCGTCTTTTTTGCGGTCAATATGACATGCAGTAAATACCAACTAGGCCAAAGTGAAGTTCTTCTGATGTATAACCAACTCGCACAAAACGTAACGCTTTTGAAGTACATGTTTGTGTGCATACTATTACGGAGTACCAACTAATATTTCTTCTATGGTTTCGATATCCAAGACCTTCACCTAGCGCAAAAAAAAAAAAAAGCGATAAGTCGGAATACGTCGCACCCGCACTCCTTTAAAGGGATATAACTATACTAATGATATCAGTAATTCCAGCAACATTCGTAAATTATCCTTCTGCAATATTAACAGAGAACACAAAAGCTCTCTTACTGCGAGAAGAGCACTGGTAAGCCAGAAAGGACACAGAAACGAAAGTTTCGCGATGCGGTTGCCTTGAAGTTCCCTAGCCAGTTTGCCATGACTACATTGCAATCTAAAAAGATCCAAGGACTGGACTGCTTCAGTTTCAAGAATTTTTTTTTTTACTGGACCACAACGTACGTATAAGGCCTAAATGTGAAAAAAAAATGCGTTGACATCTGTGACGTCAAAGTGACGTAACAAAGATGCGGTCGCGGAGCAAAGTTCAAAACATGAAACTTTGAACTTCGTTCTCTCTTCCATTAGCCCATCTGTTATCACGAAATTAATGAAAGAGAGTCTCGAAAAGATGCTTTCTTTCTCAGTCGAAATTTATAGAGTTTCTCTAAACTGTCCCTTTAGGTCTACCTGCCAACCTCCCCCCTCCCCCGAATTTTTTTCGTAACGTTTACGACTTTTGGCTCACTTTACACTTTTACGAATGAAAGGGGGGAAAATTGTGATCCACCCATTTGGTAGAACGAAGCCACAAAGGAAACTTACACACGGTTTTCTCAGAGAGAAAGCCACGCAGCTGAAGAAAACTTCGTCCTGGTACCGGACGAATTTTTCTTCACCTTGCGGGCCTCCGCCGAACCAATTTGATATTTTTATAAATGTTGAGTCAAGTTTTTACGAAAAATGAGCTCTATTCCCGAGAAAGTTCCACTCATCGGTCATCTGCAAGCTTTCCGTTGGAAATTTTTCTGGTGGTGGTTAAAAGTCACCAGGTTGGCACTTGCTTCGAACAAGTTTATATACAGACAAGTTCCAGAAGTGGGCCCAATCGGCAACAGCAATTGTGCCGAAAGATGCCACTGTGATATTTAAAGAACAATGTGTTGTTTGTCAGATTATGCTGCTCCAAGTTCGACGGAAGACGGCGCGCTACGTGCCCGCTTTCCTCCCTTGCGTGCGCGAGATCGAGCCTCCATCGTCGGCTCACCCTCGCACGCTTTAACTCGCACCTACAGCTTACGACGCGCGGCGACGATGTTATTGCCCTTGTGCTTTATACGGAACTTCACGGCGACGGCGACGGCAGTAATGCGCCTGAAGTTTCCATATAATTGCTATACTTTCATACAAGGAGGTAAGAGCGCAATGGCAAGTGCCTTGGCTATTTAAACCACAAGCGCCCAATGCATGAGATGTGGTACACCATTGTAATTTGAGAACCAATAAACATTTCTCGATTACCTTTTTTCAACCTTTTTGACGACGTGATATCTGTGTTATTCTTTCATCCATCACGAACTTTGATGAAAATCCCACATGAATTTCTATCATGGGTCATAATTGATTGATTGATTGATTGATTGATTGATTGATTGATTGATTGATTGATTGATTGATTGATTGATTCTAAAGCTATACCTGTACCACGATCGGGACGCCGCCCTGGAAAGATCTGCATTGTAATTCCGATCTTTCGTGGCGACCCAAACCAACCGACCAGTTAGTTCCTTTCCCTTACGCCATCGGGATGATGAGACGGCGGACGCGCAAAACCTGCTACGGACTTTGGCGGCCGCCACCACGCCGCCTAAGCCGGGACCAGCACTCCGACACGAACTTAGCCCGCAAAAAAAAAGGCTAAATGGTACATCCTGGCACACGCTTTCGTCTGTATATACACGCAAATACAGGAAGTCAATTTGGACTCCCTGATATGTGAAGTAATTTGTCCCATTTATTCGTGTTGTATGGTCTCCTGTAAATAGAGGTGGTTTCGCGACCACCATCAGAATGCAGTCGGGGAAACGAACCCGCGATCTCGTCGTGCTTGGCATGCAGAACGTTACGAGAGGAATGTCGCACCACGCCGGATGCAGACGACAATTGGAATCGCTTCTCTCGATCGAGAAGGCCGCGCGCGTGATCAGTTTCGCGAGAACGTCGAACTCTCGCGACTGCACATCTATACATATATATACAAGATTCGTGCGACGCATGTTTTTCATTTGCCAGAGGAAACACGTGATCCGTGCGACCTTGCTCCGCGCGAGGGGGTGGGGACCGTGGTCCTCTTTTATCAGCGGAAGCAAGATCCGCGTCGCGCCGCAGCCTAGCGCACCACCAGGAAACGAAACAAACATCGACGTCGTCAAGCGTGTGCAACGGCTCAAACTGGAACCCCGGCCTGGTCGGCAGAAACTCCGCCTCGCCTCCGCGAAAGAGTGGAAAAGACTTTTACGAACGCCGAGGCCGCTTCTTCGAGATGAACCCCGTGCCTCGCAGGCTTGTCCCCAGACGCCTCCTCCCGAGCGATGGCCAATCCTGCCACGACTGAGGGTCTCCGACCGTCTCTCCCGACGCGGTGAGGTTTCGCGCGACGTCGCCGCGCCTTCGGACCGGGACGTCTAGTGTAGTTTGCCGAACCTGCGGGCGCGGCGTTGGGGGTGGTGGGCGGGGGCCCGTGGGAAAGCGTTCCGGGAGACGTCGGGACAGTGTCATGACCGGGAAGGACTCCGTCGACCGGAAGCTCGTCGTGGTCGGTGACGGCAACTGCGGCAAGACCTGCCTGCTCGTCACTTACTGCAGCGACAGCTTCCCGGACCTCTACGTGCCGACCGTGTTCGAGACGTACAGCACCTTCGTCGAGTGCAACCAGCAGACGGTACGCACATGACAGGGGCCATGTGTATCCTCTCATGCGTGCTATTATAACCTCCTCAGTTGGAAAGTCATGCTCGGATGTATAATCGCTTTTTTTTTTTTCAAAGCGGCTCTTAACAATACCGTGTCTACCGGCTAAAGTTACCCTAGCCGTTCGGCGAAATAAATTATCTAAAAAGCACACGCTGCATGATACACCTAGGGTGCTCGGTCACCAGCGTCCTGACAACCGAATCCCTATAGGTGTTAAAATCGTGTCTTGCACCCCGTTTCTTTTTAATAATTCTTTTTTCATTCAGCGGCTTGGGTAATGTCAGCTGGGACACCTTATAGATACCTGCTGGTATATTACGAACGCGATAATCCGATTTTCTTCTGAAGTGCCCCTTCATATCCTAAAGGCAGTGTCTCCATACCAAAAGCATACGGACCAAGAATTCAGCGATAAAACCGATTTTCCTTCGCCGCCTGTGAATGTAACTTGACATTGCAAATTTCCCCTGCACTCGTGAATGTGAGTTTTCGCGTCTGCACTGCGTATGAATTCAGTTTTTCTTTCCTTCTTTCTTATTTCTTTCAGCGAGCCTGTGGCCCGTATACTTTTGCTCACAGACGCACGCGCAGAAAGTAACCATTTCATCAGGCGCATTTTCGTGAAAACAGCCTTTTTTTTTCTTATTTATTTCTCTTTTTTTTCCCTAAACGCAGTGACGAAGGTTGTAACGTCACGTGGTCATGGTTTGGCACGTTGACGCTGCAGCTTGTACTTTCGTGTCAACTCGCTGGAAGTCGAAACACACGTCAAATCAAAATCAGTTTCAAATCAGTTCATTATTATTATTATTATTATTACATCATCATCATCAACAACAACAACAACCTGGCTACGCCCACTGCAGGGCAAAGGCATTTCCCATACTTCTCCAACTACCGCGGTCATGTACTAACTGTGGCCGCGTTGTCGATGCAAACTTCTTAAACGCATCCGTGCACCTAACCTTCTGCCGTCCCTTGCTACGCTTTCCTTCCCTTGGAATCCAGTCCGTAACCCTTAATGACCATCGGTTACCTTCCCTCCCCATTACATGTCCTGCCCATGCCCCCCATTTCTTTTTCTTGATTTCAACTAAGATGTCATTACCTCGCGTTTGTTACCTCACCCAGCTTGCTCTCTTCTTATCCCTTAGCGTTACACATAATTATTATTACATCGTGTGTTAATTAGAGCATATAAGATATACAGACGATGGTCCCAAAGTACGATATTGCAACGGGACACTCGTCACAACGGAACCAACGTCACAACGGAACCAACGTCACAACTGCTTTAGCATCGTCTGCTACCCCACAACGGCATCGATCGAATCGGCGTCGATATTTACGAAAGCTGACGGCGGGAACAGACGTAAACCATAATAAACCGCCGCACCACCGGCGTGTACAGGGTGTTTCTGCAAAGACTAACTAAGCAATTTTTTTTTTAATATCGATTGTGGCAGATAGGATAATTCTAGTCTCTGAGCTGGTCTATACTCGAAGAGGCAGACATAACTTGCACAAGAAATCGAAATGGATAATCAATTATTAACAAACATCAACTAATTTGGTTTTGAATTAATTACCTTACCGCACATATTGCAATTTACAAACTGTAGCAGGTGAGTCTGCAAGCAAGATACACTTGGAACGAATTATCGCGATGACACCAGTTACGGAATATTAATTCCCGAATTTTTCGACGAAGTATATTCGCGTTGCAATTACTTTTGCGCTTCAATGCTATAAATGGCGTCCTTTTTTTTTTAAAAGACAAGAAAAGTGGAACAACAGTTCATTCTTTACCGGAATTTCGATGGCGCTCATCTTGAGGATGGTGTCATCCAAAAAAATCCTTCTTCATGCGGATCTGCTTCGCAGTCTCAGCGGCTACAGTTTGTGCACTGATATTTGTACAGTGCTGCTGCTCGCGGAATATAAATGCGCACCTTCAAAATCACTGGCTTGTATTTGCCGGCCATGTATTTGCACGCAGCATCTGCCCGTGTCTGCATGTACTTGCCTTCATATATATTCTAAGGACCTATACGTGCCATTGAATATAGTCTTTTTTTTTTTTGATAAAGACGTAGAACTTTTTTACACGTACAGTGCGCGCCGGAGTTACAGTGGCACTTACGTCAAATCGTACACCCGGCCACAAAAGTTTACGGAGCATGGGATAGCAGAAAACGTTCAATTCCCAAGCAGCCTGTAGCAGTAGCCAACAGAACTGTATACTACAATGTTAGCATATTCTAGCTGACGCCCGAAATGCAAATGTCAGGCTGCGCTGTGAGGTTGCGGATATATTCTGCTTTTTCTCAAATTTCATGGTCCGTAATGTTTTGTGGCCGGGTGTACTTACTTACGAGGTACACCGGGTATACTCCGATGTACCTCGTCCGGATTGCCTTCTCCTAGCGTTTCTCTGTTTACAGTCTATTTATATTCCGTGAACGTTGGTTGCAGGTCGGCGCTGTTATTCGTTCGCATTCTCGCTTTGTGTCCCGCCATTTCGCCCTGCTTCGACGACTTCGAAATATGCGTATAGCTTAGAAGAGTGATAGCTATAGCTAGTTCGTCTTCCATTTTAGACTTTGTGGTACAGCGCGAAACGGGAGAGAGGACACAGGAAGAAACGAGGACAAGCGCTATACTACCAACTGAAAATGTATTGCCCGATACAAGGTGTTGTAGAGGAAAGAACAAAAGTAATCTTCACACCGAGGGATTATCGAAGGCGCGTCGTCGTTGCATCGGCTAGCGTGGCACGTGAAGTATGCCTGTGCATAATCAAGCCATCCCTGGCCTTATCACGGAGGGAGATGGCATTCTTAGACAACGGTAGCGCGAACAGTGAGCAGTGATGGCATCCTTGTAATGTTTTTCCACCTTTTTTTTTCATCTTTGCTGTTTGGTTTTTACATACATACTTTTATATCGTTTTCCCTCTGTTTTTTTTTTTCTTTCATATAACACCTTGTATCAAGCAATAAATTTCCAGTTGGCTGTAAGCGCTTGTCCTCGCTTCTTCCTGTGTCCCGGCCCTGTACTTCGCGCTTTACCACACAGTCTAAAATATGTGTACCAGTGTTTTCAGCTGACCAAACGTGTGAAGTTGGTGCGCAGAGGTTCACGTTGCCCTTGTAAGCAGTGCTATGCATACACTGTATAAGGATCTTTTCGCACTCCGCGACGCCGGAAATTTTCGCCGTCGCAGGTACGGCTGTCGCTTTGGGACACGGCCGGCGAAGAGGACTACGACCGACTCCGCCCCCTTTCTTACGAGCAGGCCAACGTGGTGCTCATGTGCTTCACGCTCGACAACCCCGACAGCCTGAGCAACGTGGAGTGCAAGTGGGAGCCCGAGATACGCCACTACCTTCCCAAGGTTCCAATCGTGCTCGTCGGAAACAAAAGGGTATGGTTTAGACAGACAGACAGACAGACAGACAGACAGACAGACAGACAGACAGACAGACAGACAGACAGACAGACAGACAGACAGACAGACAGACAGACAGACAGACACAGACAGGCAGACAGACAGACAGACAGACAGACAGACAGAGTCAGACAGACAGACAGACAGAGTCAGACAGAGACAGACAGACAGACAGACAGAGTCAGACAGACAGACAGAGTCAGACAGAGACAGACAGACAGACAGACAGAGTCAGACAGACAGACAGAGTCAGACAGAGACAGACAGACAGACAGACAGAGACAGACAGACAGACAGAGACAGACAGACAGACAGACAGAGACAGACAGAGACAGACAGACAGACAGAGACAGACAGACAGACAGACAGAGACAGACAGAGACAGATAGTGACAGACGGACAGACAGAGACAGACAAACAGACGGAGACAGACAGACAGACAGACAGAGTCAGACAGACAGACAGACAGACAGACAGACACAGACAGACAGACAGACAGACAGACAGACAGACAGACAGACAGACACAGACAGACAGACAGACAGACAGACAGACAGACAGACAGACAGACAGACAGACAGACAGAGTCAGACAGACAGACAGACAGACAGACAGACAGACAGACACAGACAGACAGACAGACAGACAGACAGACAGAGTCAGACAGACAGACAGAGTCAGACAGAGACAGACAGACAGACAGACAGAGTCAGACAGAGACAGACAGACAGACAGACAGACAGACAGACAGAGACAGACAGACAGACAGAGACAGACAGACAGACAGACAGAGACAGACAGAGACAGATAGTGACAGACAGACAGACAGACAGAGACAGACAAACAGACGGAGACAGACAGACAGACAGACAGACAGAGACAGACAAACAGACGGAGACAGACAGACAGACAGACAGACAGACAGAGACAGACAGACAGACAGACAGAGACAGACAGACAGAGACAGATAGATAGACAGACAGACAGACAGACAGACAGTGAAAACTGCAGGAGTTTGCTGGTTAGTATAGAGGTTTGCCTTGCGGGCTACTACAGGTGAATGCGGTGACAAATGAAACATTATACACGCAGGACGGACGACGTAAGCCATACGCTTAACACACACAACATACAGAAATTAAATTGCCTTGCTCAGATATCGCAGTTTCGCAACCTAAATAATAAGCTAGAAGTACCTTCGTGGCGCGGGAAGCATCGGCGGCATTATACATGTATATGCATAGGATATGGTCAAAGTACACGTAGATCAAGCTGTGACACTTGAGGTATACATTTAGGTGCGTACATTATTTGCTCTCAATCTCTCTCCGTACTGTCAGAGTTAGAAGTTCGCTAACCACGGGCACTGTGAAAAAAAAAGTGAACTTCATCGACGCCTTGGCTTGCAACATGGAACTGACGACCGCGGTTCAGATATGACATTGCAAGCGTCATGGTTAATTCATCAGTTTCAGGTTTTCGGTCCGAGACCGAGTCGCCAAAAAAATTCTCTTTTTTAAATTTTTCTTTCGATGAAACGCTGGTATGCGTGCGGTATATCTTTAATCACACGTGCACGTGGCCATTCTCGCAGCGAGAAATTACAGCGAATTGGCACGTGTTTCGCGAAAACACAGCACGAGACGGGAAACGGGAAGCCAAAAGGACACCAAAGCCGTATTTTTCTGTCACTCTGCGCAGGTTGCTGCAACAAATAAAGGCCACGTTCTGTTAATCGACAATCTAAATCCTTTAATCGGTGGGCGTTTGGTTTAACTCAGACCGCGAACGGGTCAAGACACGGCTTTTATAGCCATCTGTACTATACCCTTACAAATGCGCCGGTGTCCGCGGCTTTGTTCTCTCTAAAGAATTTACAAGAAAACAACGGACGGTACACCTATATATCCTCACAGCAAGAAGTATACGCCTTTCAAGCGAATAATTCCTTTTTTTTATTGAAGCAAAACTTTCGCTGGCCTTCCTCTTCGGATTGTTGGCGTGTCTCCGGGTCGGTCTCTCGCCGAGTAGCGCTCGTGAACCAATCCCAGAGGCAGTGTAATCTGTGCCAATCCAGACCATGGCGGGATGAAAAGTAGGCCGATCTGGGAGACAGTGGCTGTGTTCCAATGCCGGCCAGCATTGGAGACAGTCTACGTTAACAGACAAGAAGCCAGTTTTGAGCATAACTAATGGAACCCATCTATACAACCGTTTGGGAAACGTCTCTACAACGTGACGCCACTTAAGCGAAAGTGAGACATCCACCCAATCGTAGCGATTGCTACAAGGGAAACCCATACGGGATCCTCTAAAGAAAAAGGCCTCGCAGTTGAAGAAAAATTCGTCCTGGTACGGGATGAATCTCTCTCTTCGTCCCGTACCAGGACGAGTTTTCCTTCAACTGTGAGGCTTTTTCTTTCGAGGAACCCGTATCGGTTTCCTTTGTAGCAATCGCTACGATTGGGTGGACGTCTCATTTTTCCTTAATTACTTCTCTCTACCTTGCGGGTTTGTGCAAAACTACTGCGTTCAAATGTGACGCCACCTCGCGTTGACAAAAAAAAAAAAAAAAGAGCTAAGAAAGGCACATATTAACGCTGTATTTTAACACTTTGCGTGTGTGAAGCCGTGAAAAACGTAACGTCGCTTACGTTAAACGCATAGGAAAGGGGCGACTACATTTTTTTTTTTCTGAGCAGACGACATACCAGTGGAGCATACGAGCCCTTCTGCTCAGCCGCCATCTTGTTTGCCGACATCGTTTTCGCCGTCGATATATGCTGTCTTCGCGAAGCTGTCTCTTTTTGCTGGCTCCGTCAGAATTGCAACAACACCTAGGATGGCCGCTATCCACCCATCAGTCTACTTAGCCGTCCACGACGAGTATTATCATTAGACCAGGAAGGGTTAAACGAGGTACGAGACGGCTCGCGTTTGTCAAAAAACTCTCGGCCCACCCGGTGCGCAGGACGTCCGCGACGACTACCGGCCGCCCCTGGTGCTGCCGCGAAACTACAAGCCACCCGTGACGGCTTCCGAAGGACGAGCGGTGGCCAGCCGCATCAGGGCCGCGGCCTACGTAGAGTGCTCGGCCCTCAAGAGGATCGGCGTCAAGGAGGTCTTCGACGCGGCCATCAAGGCGTCGCTTCAGCAGCAGGTCGAGACACCAACTATCCTCAGTGCTTCATTGATTGATTGATTGATTGATTGATTGATTGATTGATTGATTGATTGATTGAATGATTGATTGATTGATCGATCGATTGATTTATTGAATGAATGAATGATTGATCGATCGATTGATCGATTGATTTATCGATTGATCAATTTATTTATTTATTTATTTATTTATTTATCGATTGATCAATTGATTGAGTGATAGACTGACTGAACGATCGATCGGGAATTTTGGCAACAAGTATACAGCGTGTCGCCGGCTTCCCCACGACGTTAAATTGTATGAATGATAGATGATGATAGGTACAAGTGAGGCCTTTTAACTTTTATAGCAGTTTCAACTATTTGGCAGTTCGCTACCAAACGCGGCTGAGCAAAATAAAGAAGGCAAAACATGAAATACGTCAGTTCTGCATGGTATTAGATTAGAACAGTCTTCTAGCTGACTTCGTAACTGTACCTGCAAATTTCCTAATTTCGTCCCACCCTCTAACACTCGACTGTCCTCGTTTGCGTTCCCTGGGCACCATTACTCCAAAAGACCACCGATTGGCTATTATTCATTAACAGGATGACTACGTATGTCACTTCCTGCTATGTCTTTCGTGTCATCCGTGGCGAGACAGCGCAGCACGGTCGATGCCAAAGTTCCATGTCTTTCGTATGTTACGGTTACCTGTGAGCGGAGGGGGGTGCTGACCTATTACAACAGTCATCGCTAAACAATACAGGATTTCTGTGATTGATATTATAATATTGGACAAAGAAGAAATAAACATTAGGCGGAAGCGTTACGTAACGAAGCTATAGCCGTCGCAAGCCAACTCTGCACGAAACCATCCTCCTTCTCTTTTTCGCTCTCAAAAAAAAAAACTCGGCCCAGCACGTGACCCTGCGCTCGGCGTACTGGGCCCAGTGTGTTTGGTTACCGGTAGGTTTTAATCGACGTTCGGGTCTTTCGCCGACCGCTATGTCCACGTTTCCTCGCGATGTGTTTGTGCAAATTCGGTCGTTTATTGCAACGTTATATACAATTATCGTCTTGTTTGCGTCGAGCGAATGCTACAGTCGCCCGTTGCCGTCGCACTCATTGCCTTATCGGATGAGGAGAGAGTTTCCTACAATAATCGCAAGAGGGAACTCTGGCGCTGCGATCGTTCAGCCACTATGGGAATGATGGGTAGCACATGGATTTGTCTTATCTTCGTGCTTGTGGATTCAGACGTTCTTGTGGCCTCGTTTATTAAGCCTTATCCTGGGCCTGAATTGGCGTAAACTGTAAAGCAATTTATACTGTCTTTTAATACAGGAGGCAGTAAGACTCTGCAAAGTAGCACGCATAATCGCTGCTAATTGCAGCTGGTGGTTCCGCTCGTCCGTGCGTTCGTGACGTAATATTTTCGATATCGGGCTTCCGTACCTGAGGCCCCGTGTTCGAATCCTGCCGTTGTACAGTTTTAATAATGTTTGTTTAATTATTCATAACGCCGTACTTTCTTAAAAGCGATCACATTGAAAAGTCTCGAAGCCGTTTAAAGCCAGGAGGACGAAGTTTAGGCAAATCCACGAATGCCACCCATCATTCCCATGCTGGCTAAAGTGCCACTCTTGCAGTTCCCGTCATAGCATAATTGTAAGAAACTATATGCGCAAAAGCGTTCGCTAGCGCGGCGGTGGAAGACACTAAAAGTTACCGTGACATGATCACCTGTTGGGCCGACTGTTTCTGGCCTCCCATTGGCACTCCCTCACAGCACTTTCCTTTGTATGTGCTTGGATGTATAAAGCGAGGGTGTATCGAGACAAGGTGCATGCCTCGCCCACTATTTCCATGTCTCACAATCGGGTCTCCCCGTACCATATTTTAACTTTCATTCCGTAACATGGACTGGCAGACCGCAAGCCTCCGATCCACCCGTAATTCGTTGGCGTGCTTTCGTTTTAAATATATGGTTAACAGCGCGAACAGACGACCACAAAAAGGGAGACACGTACACTTGTAGTCTTGTGGTCGTCTGTTCGCACTGTTACCCATATGTTTCAAGATGAACCAACTCGCCCAACAAGAAGTATTGATGTGCTTTCGTTTAGCGTTAAAAAATGGCGTTCCTGGCGCTCGCCTTTCCGAGGCGATTATGGCAAACAATGCGACCTAAAAAAAAGAAAACGAAGTTTCACGCCCGTCTACATTTTATTTGTGTTCTTGTACGTCGTCTCTTCTTACACTCTTGTAAAGTTATACTTCTTTATTTGCGCATTTTCTTTTTCAGACTGGACGAAAGAAGCAACGTCGGTGTAGCATGCTGTAACTGTACCCAAGAGGCAAGCCATCGTCACACATGAAACGCTTCTGTTCGTGATCGTCCCTGTCGAGGCAGCAGCACCCCGTTTTCAAGTCGTTCAAGGCACAGTCAATCAAAATCATACAATAAATAAATATCCCGTTACGTCGGGAAAAGCTAAGCCATTTGAATTGTCATTCGCCAACACATGCACGTGAACTAACTTTTGCAGCCACAATTTTTCATAGCTGACACCATTACCCTTGAGGCTACATAAAAAGCTACACTAAAAACAGAGTAGGCAGAACGCAAGCGGAACACGTGCAAAAAAGCACCAAGCTAGTGGCGAAACATAGAATGTGTGGTTGAACGCGAGTCCCCACGTTCGACAACAGTTTGCGATATACTTTCGCGCAGAACGGGGACATTGGAGAGTTTCAGATTAGGGGACGCAAGCGGCTTGCGTCCCCTAATCTAAAACTTTCTATTCTATGCGCGTCTGGTGCAAAATGTGGCACCGAAGAGGAATCGCCAGTTCGCCTAAGTCTGCGCGTTCTGATGGCATATCGCTAAGCGTGGACAGCTGAGCTAGTTAATTGCGAATTGCATTGTGAAACACCGCTCCAGCGCACAAATAAACAGGGGCGAGCAGGGAGGGACAACAAGAACGCCGCAATAGACAATGAGGCGATGCTGGTGCCCCCGACCGCCCAAACATATTTCCTCGAACCAGGCCACAATCATGAAAGGCAGCAGAAAAACAAATGAAGTAGTAGTAGTAGTAGTAGTAATAGTAGTAGTAGTATATAGTAGTAGTAAACAACTTTATCGGGATCCTGAGGAGCTATGCAGGGGGCCTGCTAGGCCCCCTGCATAGCTCATACCCAGCCGCATACCCAGCCGTTGGGCTCATCCCATGTCGGAACAGGCAGACCATGGCTCTCCGCTCGTTCACAGGCCCTCTGGGCAGCCAGGAGCCGGACGTCTTGTCTGTGGTCTGTGATGTCCTTCGTACAGTCTTCTTCTTCGTTAAAATCCCGTAACACAGGACAGTGCCAGAGCAGTGCCCTGTGTTACAAATGAAGGAAAACATTTTTCACATCGCTGATGAACGATCTTGCAAATCTCCCGCCCTACCCATAGCCGCCGCGACACAACCGGCGTTCTTGCTGTCCCTATCTGCTCGTCCGCGTCTATTTGTGCTCTGGAACGATGTTTCATAATGCTACTAGCACGTAAACTGGCTGAAACCACCAGCTGCAAAGCTCCCCAGATGCCTGCACTGTACCACACTTTCGCTGTTCGGCTTGAATAAAAGACAAAAAAACTCAGAAAAATCAGCCCAGCAGCGCTCGCTTTATTATATCGCGCGCCCACAGAGTTAAACTATATGCGACAACATTTCGCGCAATTGATGCGCAGCACAGCAGCGGGCGCAGAAACGAAAAATCAATTTGTCCGGTGGCTCTGCCGAGCATACAAAGCGTATACATACACGCCTTATCGCGTTTCCCCGTTATCGAACCTTATCGAATCGCAGGGGTCACGTCGACATGGCCGATCGGCCATCGACACACTGTCCGAGCACCCGAGCTGCGCGCAGAGCTCGAGCAAACAGTCCATCCAGCCAGCCAGCGACTGGCCGAAGAATCGGTGCTTTCGCAGCTGCTTCTCAGTCGTCGCCGCCGTCGTATATACGCGCGTATACTACACACATACTGCGGCAGACTCTCCTGCGAGGAATGTTCATCGGAGACGCACCGGCGCCGGGCCAACGGGGCGTACGCGCGGATGACGCATAGCCACGCAAGCAAAGTCGGCTCGCGTAGGGGAACCGACAACACGTGTTGGCCGTGGAAGCAGCGCTTACTGCATTGCAGCGCATAGACGTCGCCCCCGGAAACAGCGCGAATAGGTGAGTCTGTGTACGCACGTCTCGCCATCGGCGCGTTGCTCCATCGCACTACCGCGAAACTTTTCTTCATCCTCTCCTCATTCAACCCTCCTCCTCCCCCACCCACGGTTTTCGTTGCCCTGGCAGCGTTTCTCACGTTCAGCCTCCCTGCTAGGCTTAACAGGATGCGACACTGCAAGCGCACGACGCACGCGGGGTGTGTTGCGAAACAGGCGGGATGCGCATTGCGCACCTGTCTACTCTACTGGCAGGGTCCTTCATTACGAACCCATGACGCGCTTGCTCAAACAAATACCGCGAGGGCCCGTACAGCTAGCCCCCTGTCTTTCTGTCTGGAGCACTGGATCGGGCTCGTTCACACCGACGACTGACAGTGGTCGCCCTCCCCCAACCCCTCCTCCGCCCCCCTCCCCACCGCACCGTCCACACACACACAATACACATGGACGCTCTACCGTCTATTTTCGTTTCTAAACTTGCTGGCAGCCGTAACCACAAACGTCAACCCCGCATCGACTCCCTACTTTCTTATCTCTACGTGACAGAGTGAATATAAGGTATAGCCACGACTCTCCGTATTTCTGGACATGTAGCACTCAATCAATGAAATTAAATTTCGCTGAGCTTAGAAACTCGCAGGGTATGGAGACGAGAAGTTGTGACTAAGCGGCAGGCTTACTTAGTAAATACGTGGAACGCATTCAGCAGTGCGTGCACAGCGGATGTGTCGCTGAGCCGACTCAACGAGCGGGGTAAACGAAACGTGTAAACGCAAACACGGTAAACACCGCCGTGACACATCCGTCTCTCGTAGAAATGTAAAAAAAAAAAAGGAAAGAAAACGTAGCCCCGCGCACTCAGCAAGCGCAGAACAGAATTGAAGTATCTGTTAGTAGGTTTACGGCTGTCGGCGTATATTTTTTTAAAATTTTTGCTTGCACATGAATGGCCTGACACCTTCACCGATTTATCTTACGTGTATAGGGAAGATGAGAACATAGGAAAATCTTTTTTTTTATTTCTTGTCGACGTTTTATTGGCTTAAGAAAAGGAACCCTACACAAACCACTCCGCCCTTCTCGGCTTAGGTTTAACAGTTAAAATTTACTATTTTTTGGGTACCTCTACTCTGAGCACAGCGACGGAAACGTTCGCGCTGCCATCCACGATTTTCTTTTACGATCAATGATATTTGCTCTGAATTCAAATATTAAGCTTCATTTTCTCTTAAAGAAAGTTAATTTTAATTTTGTGTTTGTAGTTCTCGTGTAATTTCTCATTTTTGTAAAGTCAGTCTCTCCAATCTCTAGCTTTCGATAAGATTTTGTCTTCTCATTTTTTACTTTACTTCGGCCTACCTTGCCCTTGTCCAATACTCCAGAGTGGGTATGTGCCAGTATTTCCAAGGGATCTACATCTACAACATTTCTGGTTTTTTTGAGAAACACGTCTTGCTTTTTTTTTTCTTACATAGTCGCATGCCAATCAGTACATAGATCATGCTAGCGCCTAGAGCACAAACTAAATAGAATTATCAATAGCATTATCACCGTTACGTTCCATCAAGCCACGTTTAGTGCAAGGCACTCGTTTGTTGACGAAACAACGACGCTTTATAATGATCGTGTCTGCTACTTACTTGGCCGCCGCTCTAAAGAGGGTGTGGCCTGTAGTGGCAGCCCCATGGTTGTCATAGTAAGTTACTCAATCAGTCGACGTGAACTGTCGTCGCAGCAAAAGTCGGTCAAGACTTTGTTGACTTTTCTACGTGACAGTGGCCTATTAGAAAGACTATAAGGACCCCATTTCATCCCTTTTCATATTTTTTTTCTCACGCTTTTATTTTTGTCACGCTCTTCTTTCCGTCTTTACTTCCCCTTTCCCTTCCCCTAGTGCAGGGTAGCAAACCGGAGGTTTTAAGTCTGGTTAACCTCCCTGCCTATCTCTCATTTGCATCTCTCTCTCTCTCTCTCTCTACTCAATCAGTGGCCAAGCGGCCCGATAGGAGTTCCATCACAGACTCGCGAGTATGCAGGCTGTCTGCAGTCTGTTTTATTATCAAGATGAACCAACGAGCTCCATTGAACACACTGTCTGCAGTCCCACACAGCACAGAAATGGCACAGTTTCGTAGCAGCACGATACGTTACCGAGTGAGAGAGATATACATCTTTATTAAAAAAGCAGAGAGGTTCGGCGGCGTATGAGTATTCGCCTAAATGCTACTGTGCAAGAGGGTGGGGTGAGAAAGGCCTTCGAATTAAGGAAGCCAGACCGAAGAGAGAGAAAAAAAAAACAGAAATACAAAATTACCGACACAACCTGATCTCTTCATTTCACTTTTGTCATATTCAGTGATGAATGTCCGAGTCCCACTCATCAACTTGATTTTCCTGCTCGACTTTTTACGGGATATATACGCGCACATCAGTCTGAATGACGGCTACGCTCGATCTCGCAAGTCAGCACTGCCGGAGGTACGAGGCGCACTCAGGTAATATCCTTGCGCAGCAGAATGTAGTTCCGGGCGTAACTGCGATTATTGGCGGAACGGTACAGTTTAATATTTTGCTTCGTACATGATACTTTACAGCGATACGCGAGACATTTGCGCATGCACGTCGTATGTCGCGAATTACTGTGGCGGACGAGCACGTCTCGAGAGGAATTCGGCCTTCCTATTGGCTAAGGAGTCCTGCAGCGTCCACAATGAGCCTTGAGTGCGCAGCATTTAGGACTCTTAAGGAGTGCTATTTTCGTCTGTGTCGGCTCTAATGCACTTGGCTTTTTGACGAGTTCACACATTCGCTTTAAAACCATTAGACCCTTAAATGAGTACTCCAATGTATAGAAAAGCGCTACATTTTCTTTCTGTCCTATAGTACGATACAGGCAGCGACGAGCAGCTAAGTCGCTGATTGAAAGGGCGCCTGCGACTGAGGTAGTGACATTGTGAATTGTACGCCTTTCGTGGTCGTTTATTCCGCACAAGATGATATTAGGCCATGCGACGGAAAGGAGGCATTTTAGTTGTATCACGGTTTGGGATGATAGAAATCACAGGAGCAGTATCGTGGAGTTAGTAGGAATGCAACTTAATTGCCTACCCTTTTATTCACAGAAACGAGTCATACATAGTATTTGCCCTGGTTCGTGAAACATTTTTGCGTGCAGGCTCTCGTTTGTCATATATGCGCCTCAGAGATGACGTCACGCGAGACTTTAGATGCAGTAGCAATTCTTATCTTACTGTTTGCACTGGTTCGTGTAATCTGAAGCCTCTCGTACGTCATATGTCAAATAATGCAATGAAAAGAAAAGGGGGGGGGGGAGGACGGCGGAGAAAGGCACTTTTGAGTCTCCACAGAAATATCGGAGGCGACAGCCAGCATTCTGTTTGATGCTAATGAATACCTGCACACGTCTGATTACTGCATATACTGTCAATGTTTGTTTCTTACTGCTTATCGGTGGGCTATAGCCTCACAGACGGCACCGTTTGCCTGCCGTTTCACGGTTTTTCTTGTAAATGAACCAGAACAATAGAAGCAATTGCCATTCGACAAGTGATTGAAGGATAGGTGGCTCCGTAACGCCGCACCACCGAAAATACAGACACCTTCGCCAACGCGTGTAGCATCTGCACCTTAATGCAAATTTGCCAACGTGCACGTGACGCGGCGAGTGGCGAGCAGGAGAACGTACAGTCGGCATCAAAAGCCTACAGGCCGTGGAATCCGAATGAAGCTGAGTATTTGTCCTGCGCGCTGTTCGTGTTTCCAACCTGTACCACAGACGCTAACAATTAACATACTGTTTTACAGTTACCTAATGGGTATACGCTCACAATACTGCCCGGAAATCCAACGTTTTCTTAATCACGCGGTCCCTCAACTTTTTTTTTTTTTTTTGACGCCGACTGCATGTGCATACGTCAGCGGCACCGTGCGCAAAGTTAGGCCTAAAGTTGGGGTTCTTTCAGTTTCAGAGCACGCTGCCTGCAGACGGCCTCGACATCCAAAGCCATGGCTTGAGCAGCGCCATGGGCGTCAGTGGACGTGCTTGCCCGGCTCGTAAGGCCAGCGTCCACGCTCGAAGCGGGCGGTTCCGTGACGTCGTCGCGTAGCGCCCATATATGGGACACAAGGGCGACATCGTGCGCGTCACGCTGGTAGCGGCGGGCGACAGCGCGGTCGGCAAGTCCGCCGTGCTGCACGTCTTCGTGCACCGGTGCTTCCCGGCCGAGTGTCCGCCCACGGCGCTCGACCAGAAGGAGACGCTGCTGCACTGGAACGGCGAAACGGTGGGCGCGAGTTTTCTTGCACGCGCACCATTTGTCGAGGTGCATCTTGCGCAAGTCTCTCTCTCTCTCTCCATCCCCGTACCCCCTTCCACTAGTGCAGGGTAGCAAACCGAACGTGCGTCTACTTGACCTCCCTGCCTTCTATTTCTCTCACTTACGAAATTGGTATGTTGGCTCTTGCTAAAGCTACATCAAGCAGGAATATTAGGTTTAAGGGGGCCCTGAAACACATCTTTCTTGACATCGGGCAACAAGCTGCAATGGGTGTAATTTCATTGAATATATTCCTGCATTTTTTTTAAGTAACCGTGCTAATGTTGAAATTGATTGAAACACAGATGTAGAGAGCACAATGCTTACCGTACCCACGTACTCCTTCTGAACGTTTGCATCGGCTGCAGAGGTTGCACTTGCGCACTTCTCAACGTGCCCTTATGGTAGCCCTTCAAGGTTGGCGCCTGACAAAAATGCAAGAGAATTGGCTACGGGGTGGCGACACGGCGGGTGGGTCGCGCTGTCCGCCGCTTCCCTATTGCCTGCAAGTGCGCATGCGCGCGCGAGCTTTCACTTGGGAGTCACTCGCTGTCGTGGCGCCTGCTGGTTGCCACTTATTGGCCTGCAACGTAATGGGCGCGACATATGATAGAGACGGTTTAGTACAAGCCTCATGTAAGAGTGGGCGATGTTTCATGCTGGATGTTGTGGTCTCACTGCTGCTTGCAGCAGAATGATACGTGGCCCGCGTGTTTGTGGCATTGTCTACGGATCACGATCATTTTCTTACCTCGTTGAAAGTGTTACAGGCGCCGCAGTAAAACCCACATATGACCTCGGACCGACTGACTTTTCCCACATTTAATCGCTGGATGAATACCGATAAATAACTGAGGCGAAGGCTCAACTGGCATTCTCTTTCTATTCCCTTCCAACAGGTGTACCTGAGCCTGTGGGATACTCCGGGGTCCAGCTCGTACGACGCGCTGAGGCCGCTCGCCTACCCCGAGGCTGACGCGGTCTTGATCTGCTTTGCGCTCGACAACCGCGCCAGCCTAGTCAACGTCGAGCAGAAGTGGGCGCCCGAGATTAGGCAACGCCTGCCCAACGTGCCGATAATACTCGTTGGAAATAAACAGGCAAGTTTGGCTCGTGTCGTACAGCGTGGCCTTAAAATGTTGTTTTGGCGCTGTTGTCGGTTTCGATCAGCGTGAAAAGCAAAACCTGATTTTCGGCAAAACTCTACAGGCATGAAATATTTTTTTCAGAAGATATGATTATACACAACTTTGCAGATACTATTGTACTCGGCAAAGATTACTGTGTGTGCTGCAATGACTTAATCTGCTAACTGCCGAAACAGGCAAACTGCCATGCGACCAGCTACTAAATAAATTTGCAAGCTTTACCAGGTAGGATCAATATTTGGAAAAGAAAAATAAGTGCGCAATTCTAACTAGAAAGCCACCACGCATGCAGATTCTGAAAACTGGATATAGCATTCCGCTGCTAAGAACTAGGTTGCGGGTTCGATCCCTAGTTGCAGTGGCCGCATTCTGATTGGGGGTGGTACATAGCCTATGTGAATGAAATTAACCCAAAGTCCCCACCACTGCAACATCTCCCATAGTGGTTGCAAGTCGTGCGTGACAACCTCAAACAGCATAATGTAGCATGACAGTGCTATATATGGCTTCATGCAGGACCTTCGCGACATTGATCCACAGCCACTGTGTGAAGTGAATCCAAGGCCAGATGCTGAGTCATTTGTGAGCACTTCCGAGGGTGAAGCCATGCTGGAATGCATCGGAGGGTCTGCCTATGTGGAATGCTCAGCTCTCATGGACCAAGGTCTTGAAAGGGTCTTTGGTGCAGCAATCGAAGTGGCACTCAAGCAGGTAGGTCATAGGCATTCCTCCTCCTCCTTGCTAAATACTCTCGTACTCGGACAACTATGGCAGAAGTAGCGGCCACAAGCACTCGATCAGGCCTACGTGACTGCGTCGCAGTTTTATATCCGCGGCTAAGAACAAAAGGTACATGCAGTGTCAGGCTGCTACCGGAAGCAAATAAGGCGCAACCCAGAACTCTTGAGAGCAGCCATTCGATGACTAAGCATGAAAGATATGTACACTCGAGTGAATAAGAACAAATAAGGCATAATCCAGAACTTGTGAGAGCACCCCCCTATAAGATCAAAAAATACCTATGCTGCAGGGTTGCACCAGAAGATAATAATCCAGGAACGAGGTAAAATTTTTTATAGCAGCGCTCATTCTATTGTCATTTATCGTTTTTGGGGCTGGGAAAGAATAAAACATGCGATGATTACAAAGCAGTGGCAGTGCTACAATGATAGGTGACTGATGTGAAATCTGGCGAGGGCCAAGTCCATTTTTCTTTTTTGTCCATTAAGTTACACATGACGCTGGGACACAGGCATAGCCAGGAAGGATGTTTCAGTCTGAAACACCTTGCGAAATTTCAATAATACCTATGAAAACATGTTTCGCAAAACATGTTTTAAAATATAAGACTGTGATGCATTTTTGTATGAGACCAAGTACACATCATTAAAAGCTTTGCAAACAGAGCTGCAAGCATGCAGTATAAAAGTAGTTTGCGTTACCTGAACAGTGTACAGTATTGTTGTAACAAGCACTGATAAGCAAATATCAAACACAAGAAGAAAGTAAGCTGAAAATATTGCTAGCCACAGCGAGTTCCACTGGATGCTCTAGAACAGAACCGAAATTCAAGTTCTAAAGTGGCATCAGTTACAGCAAAACAAATTTCTTACAATTGCGCAATTCGGCTTTTCACTTACTTGCCAATATGCCACACAGTAATCTAAGGGTGGCAGCAAAGGGGTCGTGATCACACCCAACGTCCTATCCTACATCCCTACTTACAATTGCACAGTCCTTTTGCTTTTGAACCAAGGGCACATTCAGTGTAAATGTGGATGAACAACAGATAAAACACATAAGAAATCGCGATGTACATTCACACTTGTGCAAAACATGTCTTTCATTTAAAACTGTGACCAGCTAACCCTCCACCCTGTGCTGATAGCATTGATTAGGTAAGGTAGGTTCTGATGAACATTAAGGGCCAATTTTATCCACTATGCGTAAGACTACTAATTTATGAACGAACATATAAGGTTGTACATCCCTGTCAATAACAGGTAGGCTTCTCAACACGTTTCCTCTCGCCTCTGCCCACTTGCGTAAAATGGTCGTGACCTCTCTCACGCGAACGATCTCATGGACTTCTCACAGGACTTCATCTGTAACAATCTTAACACAACAGCGAACAAATGCACTTTTCAGAAATATTGCGATACTGAGAGTAATCTGCATGCATTTAAAAATAATAGCATGGAAGTCATGAACGTAAATTATCTATTAATTCTGCAGTTCAGCATTAAACCAGCAATTCTGGTTGGGAACAAAGACCATTAGCTGCACCTGCTCTGTTCATGCAGCATAGGTTGGCAAAACAAACAACGCTCACTCCGACTCGGACTAACACCTCCCTGCGCTTATGCAAACTCACTGATAGGTTGGTTTGTGCCTGAGCGAGCTTGCTGACCACACGAGTGAATTAGATGAGAACACACACGTGCGCTTATATAAGGATAGGTTGCCATACTCACTCACGAGTGCGTGCACTATACTAGACTAGCTCATGCATGAGTGAGTGCACAAGTCCATGCACTGACCTATGCTAGCTCCACACTCATTTCACAGGTGTGAGATAGAGCATTAGTGAGCAATGAAGAGTGTGAGTGGACGTGAGTATGAACTGGGGTGAGTGCCAACAAAAGTCAGTGACGGTGACTTCAAGTGGACATGAGTATGAACATGAGTGACTGTCTGCAAGCGTGAGCAGGAGTTGGCGTAGGTAATTGTGAACACAAGTGAATGGGCGAGAGTAGGAACATGAACCAGTAGCGACGACTGCAGAGTGCGCGCAAGTGTGAGTGAGTACAAAGACTGCAAAAGTATCGGCGAGCATCAGCTGGAATATGCACACACTGCATATAACTTTCACACTGAGACCTCCGCTGCAGGTAGCGAACTGAAAGAATGTGCTGGAAAAAACCAGGCATGACAACACTGCGAGCAAAAGCACCGATTCAATCTGACCGTATGTATCAAACACTCGTATCACTGGGCAAGATAGTGCCCGAGTAGACGAGACACTTCCGTAGCTACGCGAAATACCAGTTGAAGGAGCTGGCTGCAGATTGAGATGAGGGAAATTTCAAAGATCTATAGCTTTTTTTGAGAGCACACTATTTGTGAGAAACACTTCAAGTGAGAGGTGCTCTCTTGTGTCTGAACCACTTGCTTTATAATCACAAAAAATGTCAGGTACCCTAGCAGAATGCACCAGCCTATATGGCTGCTTGTGACTGACTCGGCAGTGGACGCTTGATTGTGTATGTACCCGTGCAAAGTGTGATCTTCTCCCTTCCTTCTCCTCTCAATTTCTTTCCCCAGTGCAGGGTAGCCTGCCGGGCTCAGCCTGGTATACCTCCCTGCCTTTCCCTTATGACCTCTCTCTCGCTCTCCACTCCAGAGAGTCTATTGTTAATACCTGGATCTGAGGCTGAATTTGTAATTATTCATTTTTGTTTCTTTTTTGCCTTTGTCAATGGCTCAGATGCCGTTATTGCTAGGATCTGCCACTTGTCGTGACCATAATAAGCAAAGTATGGCAAGTGAAATGCAACATTACAAAATATGGGCCATGTTCAAACCAATCAATCGAGCAAACATTATGTTGGCTTAGTTTACCAAGAGCTCAACATGCTTTGAATTGCAAGATCATCTTTTTGCTGCATATCCTCATCAACGATAGTAGAGAAGCATAACTAACACTTTACCTGGTAAAAGTGACACATCCTTCTTCTTTTTGCAGAAAACCCAAAAGAAGAAATGCTGCCCTTGCTGCTGCAGTATTCTGTAACCGTTTGGTTTGTACAGTTTCACGTCTTTCAGTATTAAAATCTCAACCGAGGAAATCTCAACCAAATGCTGGTCACAAAGTTGCACGTGACAGTTCCTCTCCTGTGACAGTGAATTTGGAGCAGCTTGATTCGCAAAGCTTCTTCGTTCATAAGTGTTTCGTCATCAGTTGGGTGCCTTCACTACCACCAAATATGTTCACTGTTACAATTGGCTAGTGCCTCTTCTTGTCAACCACTCCAGTACACGAACTGCTTCGGAACAGTCAACTTCCTGTACATAATTGTTTTATTGACTCTCTACCTCTGGCAACACTTCTAATGCACTAGAACAGCATATCACAGGTTCTGCTTGATTTGGCTGCAGTTGCTCAGAAACAGTACAGCATGAGACGCCTGCACCCCACTCCTCCTTCCGTCACTATGTAAGAAATCAACTTCTTGGCACGTTTACTGTAGCTTATTTAGAAATGTAGAACGTGCAGGTGCCATGTAAATATTTCGCAATGCAAAACACAGCACTGTGAGCCTTACCAGCAATGCCAAACATAACGTTACTTAATGTTTCATTGACGCAATCAGTGTACCAAGCAGAAGGTAAGTTCACAGGATGGATTGTTACAAGCACACATTCACAAACATATAATGATAGTGTCTCCAAGTTCTCATCCATCACACTTTCTGCCTAGCAAGATCCATCCACAGCTCCCTCTTCATTGCCTCTATGAAATACCATAATTACTCAATTTTAATGTGCGCTTCTTTCTAGAAAGCTTCACTAAACAATGAAATGCACTTTGGAATAGAGTGTGAAACCAGAACTGCAATAGTGACGAGCTATCATCATTGGCATTCAACATTGCTGTAATCCAAACCAATCCACACATGAGCTGTAGCTCTAGTAGCTGCAACAATGTTTGTGCCCACTTTTGCGAGCTTGTTATGCGCCCACAGTCGTCTGCAAGGCGTTTAATGAAATTTGGTATCTCAAATGCTGTGGACGGCACTAAGAAGCACTAAGCGATAAGAAGGCCTCTGACAGTGACAATGAGTAGTGCCCAGTTCACTGTCGCTTGAATGCATTAATTGTTTTTCCAAATGATAAAAAAAAATTGAGATTATTTCTCGCCATGTAAATCAGGTGTGCCTTACAATTGAGTAAATACGGCATATACTATGGTAATAATGATTACATGCATATAAAAAAAGGCTTTGCATGCCTGCATGCATGGAATTCACCACAAAGGCTTATGACAGCGGACAATGAGGCATGGATGTCACTGCACTGTTCTACGCTACTAATTGGGTGCCCCATGAAGAGATCAAGTTGCTACACTGCACTCGTACACAAGGTATGTTTCATGTTTCAGAACTAGTGCAGCAAGTGCAGACAAATAGATGGAATGTTTGATTCCGGACACTCTATACAGCTTAGCATGAAAACAAGACTGTGCACTTCTCGCACATTGTCTGACTGCACATTGACAAGACACTATAGGCACTCTGTTATAAATTAGGATCCCAGCCAGACAAGATGAAATGCCATACAATGTCAGAGCACTTGAACATTCCAGTTTGGCAACTTAAATAAGTACAAGGTGCAACTAAAAAAAAAAGAACAAGCCTGGAAGAAAAGTCAATTTCTGACTTCTGTACAAATCACTTGATGATCGCACTTTCCTCAGTCTACACAAAGATATATCCAGGTGCTGCTATGACTGGGATGCTAAAGTGATCGTCTCCCTGATGCTGTTGCTATAAAAAAAAAAAGGAAGGTCAACCTTGGTTCCAGGCTTTGTCGGCAACACACAGGGTCACTCCTGTAGTCACGAAGGCCATGCCAATGTATGTGCCTGTAAGTAAAGAGAAAAATGCATCAAAAACTAACATAACTCTGTGTCAGATACCTTTGTTCAACTTTTGCAATCACTTTCGGAATGAGACCATTTAGGCCGGCAGTTGCAAAAAAAATTTAGCCACTGCAGACTATTCGTGGACCCGTGTTCAGCATGTCATCTTTTATGCAAATGTATTCATAGAAAACTAGCCATCAAGTGTAGAACTACTAAGGTCATTTTAATAAGTTTAAGTTCAAGTACATATATCACTCACAGTCCATCAATAATGAGAAAGGGACGTCGAATGCAGGAAACAAGATTTTTAGATGTCATGTCAATCAAAGGAAGATGTTTAAAAGCCCACTTTATCATCAACCCTGCATCAATCTTTTATTTGATCTACATCAGAATGAAATGCAGTTTCAAACAGATTGCAAATGCCTTTCCAGACATCTCACTTACTCTTGCAATACAAAATGCTTGGCAATGGTGTACATTTGGAGAGGCTACCAGAGACTTTTCTACAGACTATGGAACCTAGATCTGAAGGACCCCTGGGGTTCTGCAGTCAAAACCTTAGAAAATATTGATGTAGACCTGCTGTACGCATGCAGGATTAAGATGACTGCACAAGTCAGGACTAGAGTAGTAGCAGGTTGCGGTCCAAATCGTAGCACGAGTTTGCTGATTTGTCAGACAATGCGTCAGAAACATGGCTGTTCTTGCTGTCGAAACTTGCTGGATGCTGTTGTTGGTAGGACTATAGATGCACAGCCGCACTGGCAGAAAACTGTGCACAGCAAAATGCACCAGCGTTGTCGTGGTCACACTGGGGGTCATCTTTGGTGCAGCAGCAAGCACATGACAAATTCGCTCTCAGCTGGTATCACTGCGGGTGGCCGGCGATGCTTAGAGAGGGTGAGAAGCTCGACAGCATTTCCCCACGGGAATGAATCGGCCACTCCTCAATAGTCTTCCCAATTGGTGACAGGCCGCAAAAATAACTACAAGACCCACTCACTGTGCAGCAATAAGATCCTGCCCCTCGTCTATTAGGTTAGGTTACACTTAACTTTATGTAATAAACACAGTTTATACAAATTGTGATGAGGAAGGGAGCAAGAAAGCTCTCGTGGATATAGAACTCATTTTTGCTTAAGGCTCACCCTGAGCAGCATGCTTATCATGCTAATTTATGCTTGTCAGGTGCATACGTATCCCACCTTTCTGTGGGATACGTATGCACCTCTTAATGATTCATTAGCATGGCACACCAAAGACTGACAAGCAATAAATTCTTCTTAGACTGCAGCAAATTATTCTGCGACTCTGCCTTTGCTTGTGAATTTTGCCTGTTTCAGGAACTTCCCTTAATAAGCTTGCTCCAAGAGAGGATCCCTCTAGTATTTGGCATCTTGGACTGCCCCGACAGGTACTATCATAATCTTTTTTTTTTTGTAGTAAGAATTATTTTTCTTTTTTCTGCAATCTTGCACCGTCCCATTATTCAACACTTTTAAAATGTTTTCACAAATGAAGTCTACTTTTAGGAAAACTCTATAGAACATTTGCAAAATCGTAGAACGAGCCCAAATTCATAACTACTTAAGAAAAATTTGGGAGAACTGCCAGGTATGCTACTAGCTTAGGCCAACCTCTCTGCCTTTCCTATAATCAGTTCTCTCTCTGGCTTCATAGTAAAAATGATAAAATTGTGCACAGCTTGATGGCAGAGGTCTTAAACTATGTTGCTCCCATGCTAGAGCCAGAATGAAAGCATCTTAATGGGCAAGATATCAGCTTAGCTACAGTAAAATCAGGTTCTAACGGGTCAATACAGCAACTAAATAATGGTACATATTAAATACTGCCCTATGTAAACAACTATCACATTAAATTTGCAGTGCAGAAAACCCAAATAAGATGACCAAAACATGCCAGAAGCTCGGAATCGGAGCAAAGAAATTCACATCATTGTTCGTCCCTTTCAAACAGCATTTTGCTGCCGTCCGATTCATGACATCCTCACGGCTCTCCAGACGTTCACATCTGATACATTGCAGTCGCTTGAGATGCTGCATTTGACACAGCATCTCACATGGCTGGGATTTCTCAGAAGGGAAGGTGTAATGATTACATTATTTAATGAAATTCCAGGGCTTTGCATGCCAAAGTAACAATCAGATTACGGAGCATGCCATAGTGGGGACTCCAGATTAATTCTGACCACCTGAGTCTTTTTTTACATGCACTAAAAGTATAAGCACACGAGCGTTTTTACACTTAGCCCCCATGGAAATGCAGTCGCTGCAGCCAAGATCAAATCTGCAACCTGGAGCTTGGCAGCCCAATGGCACAGCCACAAAGCTACCGTGGTGGGTTGAAGGCATAACGGTAGGCTGCGTGTGACACAGCATCTCAAATGGCTGGAAATTATCTCCCGTGTCAGATTACTTCAGTGATGTATCAGGGCAAAGAGCCACAGAGCAATGTGATTGGCCAAAGCTGTTTTGGAGCAGAAAAAGAGGCTTTTGGAGCCTCTAAAGGCATACTTCATCATGGAAAAAACTGGCATTGAGGGAAGTAAAAGTGTTTTCAGAAGGAGGAAGTCGAGGTAAAAAAAATATAGTTGTGCCTGAAAATGGGTGTTGGTGGCCAATGTGTAACCCCATCAGATATTGCCGCAAATTAAAAATGTTACAACTTATGCACTATGTTTGGCCCACTCACTAAGAGCAAATGAGTGCTCTAATCTAGCTTCCAAACTTCCATAGCACTGGACTTCTGGTCAGTGTGGAACTTATTTTATTTCAGAGTGACTAGATATGCTTAGCTTGTACAAGTTGTAATGATAAAGTTTAAACAAAAACCCAGCACTATTTGCAATTCACAATGTAATCGATGTAAACATGTATGCTAATAACATACATGAAACGACTGAAGACGATGAGCAAAACGAGAACAAGGGGAAAGCAGCACCCAACGTTTCAACAAGTGGACTTGTCTTCTTCAAGGCACCTTGAAGAAGACAAGTCCGCTTGTCGAAATGTTGGCTCCTGCTTTCACCTTGTTCTTGTTTTTCTCATCGTCTTGAATTTCCATCTCCCTCCTTCCACCTGTTTTCCATGAAATTATTGAATAAATTCTCAGCATGCAGACCCATCATAAAGCAAGGCACTTGCCCTCTACCCTGCATGTATGCGGCAGTGCTTGTGCTCTTCTTGAATTACAAATACTGGCTAGTTGGCACTTTTTTGATGCAACATTTTGTCTAGAGCAGATGTCTTGCCTACGTCAAGCAAAGCCTGCCTACTTTAAATGTCACTGAAACTCTTGGTCTTTGCACCGTGGTTGATGAGGAGCTCTGCATTCGCCAGCATCATCTTTGCAGTTTTTACTTCCTGCTGAAGGGAAACAGATGGTGGAAGGATGACGTCGCTTGCGACAGTAAAGCGCCTCTACCTCAAGATACTTGTCTCGTCTTCGAAAGTAGCAGAAAGCATCTTTTGATGCAGCTTTGGAGATTGTTAGCGAAAATGTAGCAGGATTTGCCTTTTGGAGCAGTTCAGGGCAATTGGAGCAGCAATCGCATCACTGGCCACAGTCCTCAATTGACACGAGTGGCGGTACTCACGAGCACTGGTGGTTGTTTCACCCAGAATACGCCCAGCCAAGGTGACAAAGATGAAGTTGAGAGAATTGGTAAGCGGCACCGCCAAGGACAAGTCTGTAATAAATGCAATAAAACTGCCATTCAAGTGATCACCATGATAGAATGCCACACAGTGTGAAATTGGCTTCAAATGTGCAGCTTCAAATGTGCAAAATTCATGAAGAGATGGAAGACTATTTAATATCAATATGTTTGCAGACTTAGCGACAGTTGAAGAAATTAAATGTACCTGTAAATGACTTTATTACTGTCGGGATACAACAAGCAAACCCCATAGTAACTCTGCAGCTAATGACACTGCTACAGGGCATGAGACTGCATATTCAGAGCTTTAATGGGGGAAAGATGCAGAAACAACAGAGAAAATTCTTAAACGCATCAGTGTCTTTGCTCATTCTGCGCTTTGACTCAACTTTGCTTTCAGTAGCATAGCTCCATAACTCATGTCTGGCTTGTCGCCAGACTTGTGTGCTAGTACCACATGAGGGAGGATGGTGATTTCACCATCTTGGCACTAGATTGTCGACACCAGCAAACATTCATGTTGGCATGCCCAAATATTGTAGTATAGAGTCATGCCTCCAGGAATCGCTGCACCTGCTGCAGAAGCTGCATTAGCGCTGCCTGTGGAGAACGGCCTTGTGTGCCTTTAATATTTTGTGGACGTGTGTACATTAAAGGCTGAATGGTATCCATTTGGTTTGCAACGTCAAAGGGAGACACTACTAATTTGCTAAAGATAATATCAATGGCCAAATGGATGACAAACTCTTCTCACAGACAAGTGGAGAGAACAAGTTTAGCGTACAGTGCCAATGAACCACCCTACTTACCTGCAGATCCTAAGGCCAGTGCATAAATGGCAGACCCACTCTGGTTTATTAGGAATGGCAACACATACTGGAAAGATATATATATAAAAAAAAAGAGAGAAGCACATCACACTTCAGCAACATGATAAATAAGAGAATGTAACACTGGCCACAGAAGAAGTTCTATACTAAACACACTGTCTTCTCACAGGGTAATGTGCAACATTTGGCCATTGACAACAGCACTTAGCTGCCAGGACAGGTCTTATGTTTACAAGGGATCAATATAACCATAATTTTCATCCTTCCAGCCCTGCCAGAAATATGCCAGTAACTTGAGGTTTCAGTGAACAGTATGGAAACCTTGTCGCGAAGTACTTGGTCAGTCAAGCGTCGGACTGCACAGTGCATTCCTTCCTTTATCTGTCCATCTTTGCATACACCAAGAAAAGCAATCAATGTTGATGCTGAAATGTTGCAGTTTTGAACGTGGCACTGTTAACACCAGTAATGTCCCAAATAAAATGTGCATATCCTCCTATTTGTATACAATAATGAGAAAAGCAATTAAAGAAATTTGGCATAAAGCCTTGAACATGACTGTTAACACCAGTACAGACCCCAGTAGTAGCCAAAGCAATGTAGCCAGTCTCAGATCCATCCTCAAAACAAAGGTTGATCAGCACAATTTGGGACACACATTAGAGCCAATGTGAGTGTGGCCCTTTCGCCTGCCCTATGCTGTGCCAGATTACACATGCGGGCCCAACTTGAACTATACACAATCGTAAAGCTGAAGCCGTAAGTAGTATTGGATGGAATAAGTAGTGCTTTCACTCCTACGTAGTTGTTCCCTTCTTAGCTCTTAAATCTTGGCACATATTTTGTATGAAGATTGCTTTAGACTAGCTACATATAGTTCTAGCCGCGTTTATAATTATGATGCACGCCACCATATCTTAGGCAGCATCCAGACGAATCCCGGCGTGATAAACAGGCTGCAGACGTATGACATTCCCAGATATGTGCTCATAAAGAGTGGGATGAAACATAGCGTGTGGTCAAGGCCTTTACCTGAGGCCTGGTCGCAAGGAACTTAACTTCCGCTAGCCACTGGTTCAGTGCTCCTTGGCGTTTGATATCTTCCACACCTTTGCCTCCTCGACGCAAGAGCGGGGCTGAAAACCCCCAGAGAGCGGCCACGGCGACTAGCCACAGCACTTGCACTGGGAAAAAAAAAATGCGGTAACAAAAGCCCGTTCCTTTAGTAAAGTAAAATCATACAACACAACAATATGTATGTCGAAGGCTAGCATGCAAATGACGATCACTCGAGGATGCCAAGTCAGCGCTCTGGTCAAGCGCATTGCACAATTCTTTGTTTGAAGCCTTCGTTGGTACTGTCACCAGAACACAAGTAATTTTTCACATACTATCCGCGCAGTGCACAACATATGCACAACGCCAAAACCTAGACGACGGCTGTGAACGCGACTTCAGTGAACGTGACTTTCGTGAACGATAAAATGATTTTTCTCAGATGTAGCACATGACGATGAGGCGTGGAATAGAACGGAATCCGTACACGGCAAACTGTAAAGATAAGTGATAGCATAGGGCTCTAATAAGGCAGTTGTATTTAGCTTGTTGTTGTTGTTGTAGCCTGTGGCACGTGTGGCTCCTACCCACGATGGGGGATTGGCCAAGAAATGGGTGGATTATACCAAAATAATGTAGAGCATAAATTTCCTAATATCTATGGGAATAGCATTGAATAGGGTTGAAATACCGGTTAAAATGTAATCAGGAAGGTGCTGTTGAATGAGTAATAATTAATTTCGGATTGTGCCATCACCGTATGCATGCAAGTCATAGGGTGACCGAGACGACCTACCAGGGTCAAGCATGTCGACAGTGCGCCGCACGACCACTAAATGTTCACTGGAACGCCCGACAACTACGTGGTCCCAGCGTATTCATTTAAATACTTCATTTATGTACGAAAAACACGCTGCTCCTCTGAGCTCCTCCCAAACCTCCCTTTGCGATTGCTACCATTTGTAAAGTTTGTTGCCATGGTTACGGTGCTATCTCAATTTGTCAGATGGACACGTATGATAATTATTACGTATTACCATGTAATCTTCTTAAACAAAAGTGCGCAATAGTAAAAATATCCAAGTCAATAACACAAAATTTACCTCTTCATGGGTAATGCTTCGGTCATCGCAACTCGCGCTGTTGCAGCAAAAACAAATGCCAGCGTTAGCATCAATACGACCGGTGTCCAAGATGGTAGCCCACATAAAGCATTTTCTCGATTTCATGAATGTTTCTGCGGACAGTGTAAATATTCAGTTCAAAGAAAAGGTGAGCGACAGTTCAGTCCTTCTACTTCGATCCGCATTTATAACCGCCTACTTTGACTTCGCGGACACAAAACTCAAAGGAGTTTGCCATATGTGTTTACGTGTTCATGCCGGTTGCTTCCGACACAACCTTCTCTTTTGGCGTCACCGATCGCCTGCTCTGTTGCTCACCACTCGCTGCCGATTCTGTCATGCCGCGTGAACGGCGCACTGATCACAGGGACGTCAAATTGGATAGGGTGCATGAACGAACTACGCCGCACATCTGGTAACCCCAGTCTCCATTCATTCTTTTTGTTGTTTTTGTAAGCTCTTATGTCATGGCCGGGAGGAAACTCACTCCACGTAGACAGGCGCCCTATGCAGAACGGCGCCCCCGACACGTCATGTCGAAGTGGGCGCCGGCTTTCGATGTATTTCTCATTGCGATGGATTAATTGCACGCGTAGAGAAGCTGCGATCTTGGGTGGTAAACAGCTCTGTGGCTCTTCGAAACGGATGTGCGCTTTAACGTTGCGACGAAATTTGCAGGTTCCTACGGTTAAGGTGGACTCTGGGCTTGAGCTCACAGGATGCGCGCCGATCGGACGGTACATCGCCGAGCAGTCGGAGAAAGGACCGATCGTTCTCGGTAAGGTGTTTCACTTCTGTCGACTATGAACACGGCAATCTACGCCGCCGTGAGGGGCAGCGGATGTGACATTCGCATTATGTGCTGTTCGAAGATGTGTTGCTTTGACTGGATGTCCGATAGAAAACAAAAAGTGTATGAATTCAGTTGAAAGAATTACCAGCTTTTAAACAATAAATGCCTGCCAATTTTTCTCCAGTGAGCTTCGTCGATTGCATGAAGAGCGTACAGCTTAAGTAAAGTAAAAAAAATCAAAACACGTCATGTTTGTGACGAAAATAGACGCAGCTAATGAATTGGCACTGTGTTTAATATGACTGCTTTCGGCTGGTTTGAATAACAAATTAAAGTGAAATAACCGCCAGGTGAATATCCGATGGTGAAAGGACACCAGAGCGATACTTGCTTCAAGCAAGTTTAGTGAGACAAGTTCCTGCAGCAGGCAAAATCGGCAACTTCAGAATCACTGCAGAAGTCACATCAGAGCAATCTGCTTCTTTTCAATCTCTGCTCTCCCAAGTTGTTTGATGCTTGTGTACTGCGTCTAAAGGTAAATCGTCATCAATAAAGTGTGTACCTATCCCACAAAAGATGTCTTCTCAGGACAAACTAAAAAGAAAAATAATTAGTGTAATAGCTTTCCTCTCTGCCTCCCCCCTCTCCTTCCTTAGGAAGAGAAAGAAGGGGGGTTGTGTCTGGGATTTTTGTGAATTTCAATGTTAACAGGTTGGCAGGCGTGTCCTTAGTGTCCCTTTAATTCGATCCAGCCCTTTCTGGCTTACCTTTCAAGTCTACAGCGTGTCCCAACTAACTTTAGCCAGAGTTTAAAAATTTGCAAATGTCACGTAGCTGGACAGTACCAAGGTACTGTTGCTTGCCGTCGCTTGGAGATACTCAGATTAGTTTTTTCATTCTGCCTAATTAGATAACTGGTCTTAAATAATCAACTTCTCAATTATTATAATTAGATTAACAGTGTCAATGAGAAAATTGTAGAGCGACATGAAAAACCCCTGAGACAGCTCTCTGTTGCTCAATACATGCTACATAAAAGTGTTTTTCCGAGCATGAAAGAAGCCTGCAAATACATGAAAAGTGCCTCAAGTGGCCATTCGCACGCAAAGATGATCTAGGGACTCTCGATTCAAAATTTTGGAAGCTAATGATCAAATTATAAAATTTGCTGTTGGTGCTCATTTAAGGGGTGCATATCACTACAACCTTGTTTAATGAAGCCCCACAGGTCAGGTATATTGAGATCAGTAAGGGAGGCTTTTTTTAGAGAGATCTTTGAGGTTCTAATTCCATTTTTTTTTTTACTCTAAATAATGGTAAAATAATTCATGGCCAATGTGTATGTACTCTTCTCTATAAATGTACTCCTGTTTCCGAAAGCTCTTGTACTTTTCTTTTCAACATTTTTTTTATTACAATGCAAAATGTGCAAGGATTGTGCCGACACAGTTACATTTATTGAGCACATATACCTATGGCACCATGAAAAGACCCCAAAAGTTCTGGGTTTTCTTTGAGCAGTTGACATGTCATTCAAAATGCAAAACAGCGTGTTGTAACAACAGAGGTAGAATGCATTCTATGCAACTTAGGAACCTTATACATTCATCTGAAAAAAAAAAATATTAGCACGAGTGAGTGATGACAGGAGTGGAAACATTCTGCTGCTCGGTGCTACAGTCCAGTGCTGCAGTTCGGTGCTGCATGCCGACAATAAGATAGCCGGATGACTTTCGCTTTTCATCGTGTGGGGAGGGGGGGGGGTGAAACTTTCAGGGGTAATCGATTACGATGCGACACAGGAAGCTCATGTGCACAGTGACACACTGCATGCCAACGTTTGGTCTTGGCAACAGTCGTTGGTCTCGCCGATCTTGCATAGTGGGAAAGGCCCGACACTCTTGTTATCTGCACGCTCATGAGTATCGGCACTGTGCAGCAAAATTTTTTGCATTCCAGTTGTCAGTAAATTGTACTGATCCTTTGTTTCTTTAACGGTGTGTCACTTTGTTATGTTAGGTGTGATAGGTGTAACGTTAAGAGATAAGAAAAGAGCAGATTGGGTGAGGGAACAAACGCGAGTTAATGACATCTTAGTTGAAATCAAGAAAAAGAAATGGGGGCCATGGACAGGACATGTAATGAGGCGGGAAGATAACCAATGGTCATTAAGGGTTACGGACTGGATTCCAAGGGAAGGAAGCGTATCAGGGGGCGGCAGAAAGTTAGGTGGGCGGATGAGATTAAGAAGTTTGCAGGGACAACATGGCCACAATTAGTACATGACCGGGGTAGTTGGAGAAGTATGGGAGAGGCCTTTGCCCTGTAGTGGGCGTAACTAGGCTGATGATGATGATGACTTTGTTATGTTATAGAAAGTATGCATAGGAAGGTCAATGCGTGCTGATACTGTGCGGCCATGCTCACTGCAGGAAAAGATGCCCAGGAGCGCGCTCTTATCCAGCAATGGCTTGAATACGTGGCTGTTCGGTGGGAACACGGCGCGCTCTCATCAGATACTGCTCACAGTATACTACAGGTATGGCTGCCTCTCTACACACTATACTCGCCAATTTTCTTTGCTTCAAACCTTTTTTTTTTTTTTTGCCTGCGAGCTGACTATGCTTGCAAATTTCATAATCTCACCGCACCACCTAATTGTCTGCTGTCCTCTACTGCACCCATTCTGTAAATTTAATAGACTGCCAGTTATCTGTGCTATGCACCACATGAACTACCGAACTCTACTTCATTGTCTTAATCTCGTCTACAATATCAGCTACACTTGTTTGCTGCCATAGACGAGATTCGTGATGGAGGTCGTCGCCAATCACGTCCCATCGTTAGCAGAGTGAATTGCTGTTCTGGCGAGGAAATGTTTTCTTGAATCTCAGTGGAGCCTTCATGATGTGTTTGCACTTGGAGTAGCATGATTCTCCAGCTTAAATTTAGGCACCACATAAAGTGCCTGAAATTCGTAGTTTCTTGGACCGGGGATTTGAGCCGAGGGCCTTGTGTTTGGGAACTCAGCGCTCTGCCTCTATTCTATGCCAAATAAGGATTGAATCAGAATAAAACAGACTATGTGACATTACAAAGTACTTTACTTTCTGACAGCACATGTAATGAATAGAGACTTATTAAGGCATTGAATTTGCACGTTCTTGCCCTTTTTGTAGGCTGACACTTTACTCTGCTTATAGTTCTCTCACTATCATGCCAGTGAAACTCTACTAACCTTTCACTTGCGTACGTATTCTGTCACTTGCTTCATGTGTGGATAAAGCGAAAGCTGTTCTTTTTTTTTTAAGTGGCACTGATACCCTTAATTTAAAACAGTACTAAAAACATAATTCTTTACCACTGTAAGTTGAGCAAGCTGGTTCAGATTCACAATAAGAAAGCAGCATAGTGTGAGACAGACATTGACAAAAAACGAAGGGTAGGACATATGCAGCATCATTATACCTGGGAAGTAGCTCACTGAAGTATCTCTTAAACTGCTTTTTTTAAAACTTAAGGAACAATTTCGGTGGAGGGCTGTGCCTCACAAGAAAGATATGCCTGAGAGAAATTGTGAAAATGTTACGAGTGTATTGTTCACGACCCCCCCATTCCTCAGCTCGTCTTTTCCACCTCGTTAAGAATGACACCCATAGCTACTCTCTCCCACCTACAGAAATGGCACGCCAGCGTGTCAAGTATGGAGTGCGTTGGAGTATTCATCACATGTATGTCACGCCACAAGTATGGGACTAGTACTCCAATGCACTCTATGCTTACTGCGATTGGCTCTCTTCTCCGCACTTTTTAATTTGCTCGAAAATCCCTCCCTCCCTTTCGTATGCCTGGGAGAGCAGGACCGCTGCACTGCAAGAGCTGCAGCTACACTACGGCCGCTGCTGGTGGCCCACATCGAACACGTTTATTAGATCCCAACAAATGTACTCAACATCAAAACCTAGGACTCAGAGGGACTCCAACAGCGACGACTCAGACTAAGGGTTGTCATGAAATAAAGTATCTCTCTCTTCCGCTTGCGTAGACCTGTGCCACCTATACTCGCAGACAACTTTCTGTAACAGTGAAAGGAAAGCCGTGGAGACAAAGTGTGCATGTGTGATGGTCCTCTTGAAAGTACCGTATTTACTCTACTGTGACGCGCACCCATTTTGCATGACCAAAAAAATAAAAAAAATAAAAACCTCAATTGTAACATGCACCCGTTCTCCATGACCAAAAAAAACATAGAAGTGTACAATAGCGCACACCTCAAGGCCTTCATACAGAAATACTATTTTCTGTCATTTGGAAAAAACAGATTTATTCCCACTACACTAAAGTTGCGATGAATAAAAACACAAATGGAAGTGGCATACCTCGCCGCCAATATTTTCACTGCGACGGTACGAATCGCATGGGGCAATAAATATCACTCGCCGTCACTATCAGATGACTCCTTATCGCTATCAACAGACCAAAGCATTTCATCCTCAGTGCCGTCCATGGCATTCAAAATCCTGCACTTCTTAAAGGCCTTGTTGACCATGGCAGACGGGATTGTGCACCATGCATCTTTCACCCATCCAGCAAAGTCCTGCAGCGAGGCACACTTCATTTTATTGGCGGGCGTGAATTCATGGCAGCCAATGACAAGCCATTTGGCATAGAGCGCCTGAATTCTATCTTTCACTGGCTTGTTCAAACAGACATCGAGCGGCTGGAACTGCGATGTCATGCTGCCGGGTATCACGACAAGGTTGGTGTTGCATGCAGCCAGCGTGTCCTTGATGCACTGGTCAAGGTGGCACCTGAACGCGTTGAGCACAAGCATCCCACGCAGACCCAAACTGCTGCGTGTGTCTTCCACCAAACGTTATCAATCCAGTCAGCGACCAAGTCCGTGGTCATCCAACCTTTTCCATTTTTTTCATTTGCACACACAATGACGCCACTCAGAAACACGATTCCTTTTGGTAGCGTCTTCTATCTGAAGATAAGATACGGGGGTACCTCGTGCCCATCCGCAGTGCAACAAAGCATTGCGGTGACTCTAGTTTTTTCGTGCCCGGAAGACAAAATGCGCACTTGCTTTGCCCCTTCTTTCCAACGGTTGTAGCGGCATGCATGTCAAAGTAGAGCGGCGTCTGATCGGTATTTTCAATCTATCCAAAGTAATAGCCGTTTCTGTGGCGCAACTTCAAAACGTACTGCTGAAAACTGCAATTTCTCTTCATATTCTTCGGGCAATTTTTGGCATATCCCTGTCCACCTTCAAAGAGAAAAACCTTTTCTTCTCATAAAATTTGATAGCCAGGACCTGCTCGCTTTGAAGTCACTCCGCATTAGCCCATTCTGTAGGGCTAACTGCATCGCCCGTACTTTAAGCAGATCAGTCGTCACAGGCCGCTGTGCCGCTCGTTGCTCTTGCACGTATTCCGTGTGCAGCTCTTATGTTTCGGCGAAGCGGCCCTGCTTCGGTCCACTGAAACCCTTCCTTGTTGCTTTGCTGGTGAAAATATTCTTCTGCTTGTGCCAGTCTTGCACGCAAGTTTCGGGAACTCCGAACGCCCGTGATGCGGCCCGATTTCTGTCCGTCTTTGCACACATTATAATTTTCCTTTTAAATGCGGCATCAGGGTGGACTTGGCGGGTCTTCGCAGTTGGGGCTACCATGTTGATTGAATAAACGCAGAAAACGGAAAGACAGGCGGTAGACTAGTTCACACCAGCACCTGGTTACATGTGCAACATGAAGGTATGCACATGGAAGAAGCTACGGCAGCTAGGCTAGAAGCGCGTACGAGGCAGCCATTTTTCTAATGCCGATGGCGATATGTTAACGCGGATTTAGGGTCGTACTCGATTCTAACGCGCATGCAATTTTTGGACCCGTTTTATCGGAAAAAAGGTGCGCGTTAGATTCGAGTAAGTACTGTAGTTTCACCGTCTCAGTTGCATTAGTTTAAGCCGTGGAATAGAAAACACGGGCATTTCATTCACTGTGGCGCTTACGTTAAGATATAAATACAACTCTCAGTATTAAGCTTCAACCTTATCTCTTCACTTTCCTCTTCCATGTTTTGGTGAGCGTGAAACTTGGAAATAGCAAGCTATGCTGAGTCAGTACTGCAAGAAACTGAAACTTACTACCTGCTGCATTAATACACATGAGCACAAGCTCTGCTCCTGTAGCTTTCTTTTCATTGCCACAGAAAGTTGTCTGGGAATATAGCTTTCACATGTTTTTTCTTTCTGCGGCATATCTGCATAAGTGCCAACTTATACAATTTTATCATAAAATGCTTGACTTTTTGAGCTTGTTTTTGCAATTATTGTATTGACACTGATGATTTAACTATATCTTATTTGTGTCCAATATAGGGCAATATACTGATTTCAGTTTGTGCAGCACTGATTTCTAAGGAATACAGATGCCGTCTTCAACTGCTTTTGAGAGCCTGATTTTTCAGACTCGCTCCATTATTCAGACGTAACCATAGCAGTGCCACCAACTCATAGAACCAGCATACGACAGTAACCTAAATTTCAGCTGTTGTCGCTTGTATGTTCCATGACTAAACGTCACAAACACTCTAATTTGTCTTGCTGTTATGAGCAATTTATAGCGTAAATAAGCAGATTTCATAAAGACTTCTTGAACTCTCAATTCAAAATTACAGTCCTGTGTCATCTCAGCGATTGCTCAGTGACAACTCGCCACGGTAGCACCCGTGTTGAACTGCTAAGCACAAGGTCATGGGTTCGATCCTGGCTGCATTCCGATGGAGGCAGAATGCAAAGATGCCCATGTATTACGTATTGCATGTTCGTTAAACAACCGCAGGTGGTCAAAATTCAGAATAACTTTTTTTACATTACCTTAGCTATGTCAACATGTTTTGTATATTGTCCTCAAACACAAAGACAGCTTGACGGCATAATGACTTTTAAATTTCGTTCTTATCCCCAATTGGGGGGTGTGTTACCAGCCTGACAAACCCTTTCTTTTTTTTCAATGCCATGATTAGATGTGCAAGGCAGCATATCTCTATGTATGTGTACAATGTAACCCTCTCCTCGTGACCATTGTCATAAAAAGTGTCTTTATTGACATAAACACAGGGATGAGGGTGCAGCAACACATGGGAGGTTGGAATGTTGATGCTACATTTTGGATTTTAATGCAAACTCACAGTATTCTAAATGCATTTCACAGGCGCTTTTCATCTGTGACAATACAACATTCTCGATCAAAGTAGTGTCTATCTTCAAAAAAGCTGACGGCAGTAATGTGATCAAACTACTACAATATAGTTGTGTCTATATTGTAGACATATATGTCTACTATGGATATGTTATGTAATCGCTTCAGAGTTAATTTTGAAAAGGACTGAAAGCAATGTGTGTTATAATGTACAAGGGATTGCACGAGGACATCGTGCAAGTAAGAAAGGTGTTCACAAGTTTCGCATCACTGGCGGGATTTGGTGTGTGCCCGACTGCAGAGAAGGCAAACTAGTTAGGCCTGCATTATTCTGTAGTTATATTTTACCAAGGGCGTGGTGAGAAAATGTCAGCACTTTTTCAAGAATTGAGCTGACTTTGCGGCTTGCCTATGGCACATGCCCTAAAGGGATATGAAATAGTAAAATGATTCAAACTGTGTTAGTAAATTATCCTTCTACAATACCAAAAAAAGGCACTGTTACTTTGGGAAGAGACTTGGTTGACTAGAAGAGGCGCTATACAGAAAGGCAGGTGGCAATGCCCCCTTGGAAGTTCCCACACCAGCCAGCTGTGATGTCATGGATTTTGACGGCTTTTGCTCATGCCTAGTTAAATACTTTGTCAGAAAACATTGACTGTCCTCTGTTGTAAAAGAACCAAAAGACTGAACTTATCTGGTTCGGGGAACTATTGCTGCACCACAATTGCTGAAAGTAGAACATATTGAAATCCATGATGTTGCAGTGCGGTGCTGATGCTAGGATTTCAGCGCAAAATTCGAGAAATACAATCCTGACTTTAATTTTTCTCTTGTAATAGTCAACCAAATACTGCGAAATTAAGTAAAATAGTGCTTTTGAAGAATACTTTAGAAGCTTAAACTGTTTAAATTTTTTTTTCTTTAATGTTCTTTTAATGCTTGGCTTTGCTTTCAACTTTTCAGGAGCTGGACAGTTACCTAGCGGACCGATGTTTCTTTGTGGGCATTTCACTGACTCTGGCTGATGTCTTTCTTTACTACAGTCTTCATCCCACTGTTGTAAGTCTTGGATACCTTTATCTTCTCATCACTTGATTCTCGTAAACAATTTGGCAGTTATTCGCATTGTATGTTTGAACAAAGAGCACGGCAAAATCATGTGCGACTCAATCGCAGTGAAAACACGGGGAAGACGTGAGATTGAAATTCAAGACGATGAGCAAAACAAGAACAAGGTAAAAGCGGGAGCCAACGACAAGTCCACTTGTCGAAACGTTGGCTCCCGCTTTTACCTTGTTGTCGTTTTGCTCATTGTCTCAGTCGCAGTGCATCATGTGCCAGTTTTCAAAATGTCACCTGTTGTGCCAACTTTTGTATCCCTGTGAGCATATCTTTTCTTTAATGCAGTGTACTTAGTATCTTACTCTCACTACCACTTCATCCTTCGATTTCCAAATCTTTCATTAGTTATCTGGTGGCACAAATCTTAAGTTTTTTTAGCTGCCGACTACCACTGTCTCAACTTTAGCTTTTATTCAGTGCCGCTCGAGTGCTCTTTCTCGCAGCGCAACACAGAATTATTTTTGTACAAAGGAAAGCTAAAACTTAGGTTTTGTCGTAATTTGGCCCTTCGTCACGGTTGGTTCATCTGCTCCTCAGGAATGCTTCGTGAGGGAGTGCTACCGCAAACTTTGTCTGTAGTGTTTCTCGGGTGTTTGTAATTTTGTCTGCCCCCAGTCGCAGGACAGGAATGCATGCCTACTCGAGTTACGAGCATTGCCTATGTGTCGGAACGAAACAAAAACAAAACAAAACAATATTTTTGACCTGAACAAAGATGTTACTGAAACATTATTTATTATTTTGTGTCGGAGTGAAACTGAAATATTTTTAATCAGTTTTTGGTTCGAGGGGAAAGTCGGCAATCCAAAACAGCCAACAACAGGCAACGTCAGAATTAGTGCATATCTCAGGGATCCGTGTAAGCGCATGTGTCTGAGGCAGGGATAGTGTGAGTGATAGCCAGTTGAGTGTTCCACTAATCTAAGCCTGCCGCTCGGTGCACTAGTAGATCGGCAACATAGCAAAACCCAGGGCTTGTGTGCTGAAGAGATTATCGTTTCATTTTCTACGGGTACAACACTTTGTTACCAAAGTTTTATCATTTACTTAAATTTATTTTATCGAAACAGTGCTCTCGCTTTTCGGCATGTACACTTGATGACGTGCTGCTTCTGAGTCTCAAGGCACTGAGCATGATCTTATAATTCATAATTCACTTATTGAGAAATATAAATGCTACTATGTTTTTATCATTACTTTGCTTCGAAAGTTTTTGCATGCAAACCAAATTCGTGAAGAACCGTTACGGATATCTTTTCCCCCCGGTTTAGAGCAGAACCGGAAGGTAACATTTTTCAGTGTAATGAAACTAAAACCAGAACTAAAAACATTTCGTTCCGACACTTTGCTGACTACTGTCCCCATATCTTATTGTTTATAAGCTTTCCCTGTTCCTTCCTGCCACCAAATGGCATTAAATTTTTGGCATTCAAACTGTATGATTAGATCAAACTGTAGATCTGGGCTTCTTGGTGATTCACAACATCAGCACTGGTGTTGTGTCAGCTCAATTTAGTTCTGTGCTCATTAGATTTACCACATGTTATAAAAAGTACTTTGCTTGTACTTCTGGACCAGGAGTTTAAATACTGACATAACTGACATAACATTTTGAACACACGCACACACGTGTGTGTGTGTATTTATGTATGTAGGTTTCCTTTTGCAATAAATTATTGTCCAAACATTCTAAACTCTAAAAAATGCTGGCAAGCATCAGAGAACTTTAAACAATGGAATATAATATAGTACTTCTTTCTGGGAACCAGTTTCGGCGATGCTGACCAGTCAAGTTCAAATTATCCGGTGAAGGCCAATTTTGAGATCCAAATAACAGAAGTTTGGGCCCAGATAAATGTATGGGCGCCAGCCGGGATGCTAGTTAGGGGTCGAATTAACCGGAGTTGAATTAACAGAAGTTACGGTATTGGTTGAATGAGCAACAGCATCATTATCTAGAATTATTGCTACACAATGTTGGCAAATGTTGCCGTGCATCGTGATGTCACTACTGTCTGTGACGGCAGGTCCTTATTCCAACACCAACTTTGATATCAAAATATCTTATGTTTTCCAACCTTAATAAATGTCGAGTGTCATGTTTGTGCCTGCGAGTGACGTGTTAGAATCTCTACTTCAAAAATATGCATGAGTACTCCTCTAAAATTCCTTGGGATTTTTATTCCATAATAGCAGTTACAAACCCATATTGATGTTCTTGAGTGCACTGTTTGCCGTTTTTCGTCATTGTGACTTCCCTCTCTTCTCTTCTAGTTGTCACTGACATTTAAAGAGAAGGAGAAGTACGGTCATCTCTGCCGTTGGTTTGACCTGGTGAGTCTGCCCATCAGTGTTTTTTCATTACTCCTGCCTTTGCAAACAGAATCGTTTTGTTGATGAGGCATCCGTGACTGTGACATCGCAGGTTCAGCATCAAGATGGTCTTCGGCAGAATCTCCCAATCATAGTTTTCACCAAGACCCGATTGTACCTCTAACGCCACATCCTGGGACGACCTCTCTGAATACAACCTCATGGGAACACTTCTCAATCACACTACATGCTATGATCGCATATCTTTTAGTTCTGTTTTGTGCGATTTATGCCTGACTCTTGTCTTTTCTCGTCTGCAATCTGTAATTGTTTTATGGGATGAGCTCAGAATTTTGGTGCTAGCTTATTTGCCCAACATTGACTTGCAGGATTATGGAAATCAGTTCTCTGTGTGATTCGAGAGTAGTGAACAGGGCAGGTTAGCACTAATTCATGCTAACAGTTGGTACTGATTCATGACTGTACATGTTAGGGTGCATTCAGACCAATGATTGATAGAGTTTGCATGAACGACCACAGCTGGCGACTAAGCAGTAGCTCACAGCAACCGATGCTCGCCCCAGCAAGTGAAATTTGCTCGTTTTCTACACCGGCATATCTCGTAATTGGTGCCATTTGCATCTGCTCACACCACCATCACCACGTAAATTAAGTGTCAGCATATATTAGCGTCCTGCTCTCGTGCCGGTGATTGGTTCAGCAGCTTTGCGACTCCGGTTATAAAGCTAAAAGATTGAGTCGTAAAGAACAGACCCAAAACAGTGGCCTTCCAACAAAAGTGATTTTTGCAACCAACTTTAGATGCATGACCTCTGCAAATTGCCGGTGTGATTGAACCATTACTTTGTGAACTGTAAAACTTGAAAAGTGGTGTTCCTTTTTTATCTCAACTCTACAAAGCACGTTCATGTCATATGTAATGTTTATCAAAGGCAGATTAGTCCTTTTTTTGCTGATAGCAGGTTTATTGAGACTATGATTTATAGGGTGGCAGTTCAATTGTGATAGCGTGACTGAAGCATTGATTGAGGATGTCACATCCACTATACAGTATTGCATCCCTGTAGGCTCACTCACTACAAACGTGCATATGCCTCTACTGTGCGCATGGAGGTGATTTTATTCCTTTAAAAGTAATCTTTCCCAATTAATAGTGACTGAGCACTTATATATAATTTCCTGTACGATGTAAACGTAGGTGGTGGTCTACTAATGCTGACCTATTTATGACTGATACAATGTTCTTTTTTTTGTGCGTTTTGTGTAAGCAGTTGCTAAAAGTAGCTGTCAACTGTTGTTCTTTTTTTTTTTTTGTCTCCTCAGTTGCTTGTTTCATAAGCTTCTTCACTGAATGTACTGAAACAATTTCAGTGGCTTTTTGACGCGGATATTGCAGTTGCTCGTCTGCCTCTTTGTTATTTATGCGCCTGTCGGTGGGTCTTTTTAAGCGTGCTCGAAAATGACGAATAACTTTTGTTTCGGTGGCATGTGGTGTATTTATTATTTGTGGTGATTCATTGTTGTCTTCTGAACCAAGTTCTCTACATATTTTGCTACCTAAGTTAGTAATAGCATGTTATATTTGTGAAGCGACGTCACGAGACTTTCATGATCATTTATTGAGCTCTATGTGGAAATGTAATGTCTCAGGTTAGGTGATTCACTCCAGAACATCTGTCCATGCACATAATTTGGTGTTTGTGGTCAGTTTTGTCACGTTATTAACGTGTTCCCTGCTGTTCTCGTCTATGCACTTCTCTCACGCACAATTTATGTTAAGTGTCTTTGCATAATCTTTCTTGAACGCTGTAAGTGATAAAAAGTGATTGAACGTGACGTGTCTTCAGCTTGAGCTGACGTTTAGACAACGAGGCCACTGTTTATTACCTCTAGTCTCGATATTCCTGCAAACAAGTCCTGTGTGAAGGCTATCGGTAGTTTCTTGTTCCTTAGTGACTAGTGTATGATTGAGCTGTGAGCATTGATTAACTCTCGACACAGCTTTCTGTTTAGTTTCATAGTCGCTTTCCTAGAGCGCTGACACAGACATGTCCTAATGGACAGTGCAAGCATTCATCTTTCTAGCCAGCAAACAACTCTCTTATGCAAATTTTCTGCTTCATGCTGTTTCTTTGGCACGTACAGTAGAACCTTGTTATAGTCATATCTTTAGGACTGGAAAAAATCACTGTACCAGTATCTTCACTATAGCTGTAGTTCACCTTTTTCGCTTTTGTAACTATGATGAAGTTTTTTTAAGCGTAGTAAGTTGATTCTCAGTCAAAAGAATGCAAATTCGCTTTTTATTGAAACGTACATTCGCACACTGCTATCATTAAACGTACAGATGCTACCACCATTTGTCTGATAGGAAAACTGTGAACACCCATATACGAATTGTAGGCAGCCAGTACACATAGGAATTGTCATATAGTTAATGAAACAATGTGTTGAAACCATGGTGAGTACATTATCATTGCTTATTCCGTCATCTTCAGGAAGTCAGTACTTCCTTTATTCGTTATGTTATTTTTTTATGGACAACTATTTATGTCGTTCCTTATATAGTAAAAAAATGTATGTTTTTCTTTTATATATCCACTTCTCTGTATCTGTCTGTTATATAAGTGAAAGGTCCATCGCTGCCTGTGTGAGTATGATCGTGATGAGCGTTTCTCCTTGCTGTAGCTGTTCACTATATGCGGGTTCACTGTAATGAGGTTCTACTGTATTTGTTTTCCTGGCAGCTTTTTCTTAGTCTCCAATAGAATGCTTTTCTGCTGCCTTTGGGGCATTCTTGCTTTTGCTTTCGTTGATGACATCTTTTTGAAACAGGATGATTGTGACATGCTTGAGCACTTTTCTTAAGCAAACAGTACTACTCACTATTTAAGATTTTCTGTTTACATATGGCACTCTGGTATAAACATGCCAGCTTGTTAGGCACTCTTCAGTTGTTTCACCACATTAAGTAGTGTGTTTCGATTGTGCATCACGCAAGGCTAATCACTGTAAAGGCTACAGAAAAGAAAAGAAACCTTGCTGCATGAAATGGAGCTGCAGAAAAGTAGAAGGTATGAGAATGAATCCAGTCTTTTTTTAACACCTTGGGAGTGCGACATAATTATGGATGTTACTCCCTTCCCCTGTTTATAACCCTCGAGAAGGAAAAAGAACATATGGCCCGCATATGGAAGTGAGGGCATATGTTATTAAAATCTATATAAACAGTGGTGCACAAATCTGCATAGGTCAGTGCTCCACAAGTGTTTGCTCAGGCCATTGCTTCCATGATCAGTTAATGCGTGTGCGATTCTGGAGATCTCTGAGGCCATGCTTTATACAGCAGTTCAATAGAATTCAGTTGAAGCTCCACCCACAAAACCACGCCGCACTTGTGATCTGTACATCTGCACTCTGAAACATAGTTGCCATAGAAGGATGCCAATGTACTGTCAATGAAATGAGTCTGGTACATCTAAGTGTAACCTCGATGTAACGAACACGGATATAATGAATAATCGAATATAATGAAATACATCTAAAATGTTTGTTGCTACTATCAGCTTGTAACAAATATATGCTCAGAAAGAATACCCAATATAGCAAAAGTATTTGCGTGGCGGATACGATTTTATTATAACAAGGTTACACTGTATCTAATTTCTCTTTTAGTTGGGCAGCGCTGTATTTGCAACTGTGTACCTAGGTTGTCATAGCGATTATAATTCTTAGTAGTATCAGGAGTCTGGTAGTATGGTAAAGTCTGCAAATATTGTGAGTAGTGTACAGGACCAGGTATTGCAGCTACTCCATTTCTTTTTGCATGCCATCACTCGGCCTAGTAGTTTGCCTGTTATCTTTCTGAAATTGGCCTACAGAGAGCAGTGGATGGTGAAAACGGAACCAAATCAAGCTAACTGTTGCATTACGCTAGCCTAGAAAATTTCTTGGCAAATGACCTGAAGTTATGTTGCCATTTACTGGACGTTATCAAGTATTCCGGGCACCAGTGAAGTGTAGATAAGCGTCTGCATGAAAATTTCATTTATAAGGCTGTTGAAAAATGCGAAGGCAAGTAATTTCAGAAACGTGCATTTTGAACACCTTGCGTTATTTGTTGAAGTCCTCCTCTGTTTGTTTCACTGTGCAGCAATGATATTGATGTTGGGATTTGGTTTGAAACCAAGGTGATCAAAGTTTGTTCTCGGGTTTGCCTTCTGTCTTGGTAATAAAGGACTCCACTGCCCTTGGAGAACCTTCTGAAAATGAGTCTCATATACTGTGCATTTGATTTCACTTTAAACGGTTCTTTTCAGTACATTTAATAAAAGTCTGCCTTTTCCTTCTTGTGGCCATGGCACATGGCCCTTTCACGCTTCTTCCTGCAGGAAGGAAGTCGCGTTTACTGTACGATTTGGCCCTGTGTAATCTATGATAATTTGTCGAGAAAATTAAAAAAAATTGGGGCGAACCCGTTTCACAATGCAGCGACACACCACGCTGCTGACGGCACAAGGGTGCAAGTTTACGGCAAAAGTGTAGCTGAACCCAAAAGCGCGTGTTCTTTGTAGCCGTTCGTGGCCAACTCAAGCCACTGCCGAAATACTTCATGTATGAGCCGCGTACTGCAGCCAGGCGCTCTCTCTCGCTTCTCTCTTAAGGGTGCCTCAATGCCAAACAGGTTTACAGATTAGAGACACTCCTTGCCCCCCCAAAAAAGAAAGTTTATAATTTTAGAATCTGCCTATGTTAGGGAGGCAATTTTCACATCCAGGCCAGATTACAGCATTTCTAGTGCCTATTATTATTATTATTATTATTATTATTTATTAATTGCCCTCGGAACTATACTTTGACATACATACTCACTAGGGTTGTGCAACTATCAAAATCTTCGAATATGAATCGAATACATCTACTTAGCTTTGCATATTGAATCAAATATTGAATAATGATATGCGCATGCATTTATTAGTAAGTTGGTTTAATTTGTTACGTTGGAACATTGCAATTGCATTGTCAATGTTAAAAAACTAGACTAGTTAGCCGTTATACTAAAACAGTGTATTTGGCTCATGTTAACTTAGAAAATTTAGACATTCCCGCCAGCTGACCTCTCCTGCCTGCCCTTATTATACCGCATCAAATGCCCCTAAACTCGGAGGCATTTGACGCTGTGGCAGTAGTCACTCGTCGCACTTGCTGTTAGCAGTAAGCTCAGAATTGGGGGGGGGGGGGGGAGGCTGAAAAAAAAGGGGTAAATCCTCGCTGTATGCAAATTCGTGCCCCTTGCTATTGAGAGGCTGGCTTTTCCGCAAAGTTTCAACGTTTAGTAGCTAAGTGTGCTTTACAGGTGAAATTTCGCTAGCAGCACGGAGTCGTCGCAATATTCTGCACAAAATCACGGTAATATTCGTAAATTAGATAGTAACAGATGCTAAGAACCGTGTCTGCTCCCGCACAGCCAGCAATTTATTCTTTATTCGAAAATTTGTATCCGACCGAATATTGGAACATTTTCGAATATCTATTTTTCTAATCGAATTAGAATATTAAAGATATAATATTCCAACTGAATATTCGGGCACTCCTAGTACTAGCATTTGGTATGAAGTTGTAATGGCGCGTCCTTTTTTTTTTAAATTTATGTCCACATGTGGGCTACGTGCCCGAAGTCGTAAAGGTTGGCCCCAAGATGGCGACAGTGTCTCCACCCTGTAAACCTGTTAGGCATCGAGGCACCCTATTCCCTCTGGGCAGGCTGCGCCATCTATCGGCTGCCGTCAATCGACCTGCGTGTTCTCCCCCCCCCCCCTCTTCCTGGCCTCCTAAACTGCACTAGAGTGCACCAGTGGCGCACCGGTGCGTGCTAACGTAGGGTCCCTAGATAAAGAAAAAGTTCCAAGGTGACGCCATTCTTTCATCTAGCCGCCATCTTCCTCCTTCTCACTATCTTACCATTGTCCGTACGTGATTGGCTTAGTGTGATCACGTGGCATTTCTACGTGACCGCACGGATCGCTAGCGCTCTTAAAAATTTCCAGAGTTGTTTAACGTAGAACACGGTTTACGCCAATATACTTGTGAACACGGATTTAATGCACGAAACACATATTTAAAAACGGGTATTGACAGTAAATGTAGTACGCCTACATTTTATGCGTGTGCAGCTATTTGTTTTTACACGTGTGTTGGGAGGTTCGGAACATTTCGGAGGGCTAGAAAAGGAGCGGTAAAAGAATAACGGCCCTACCTTGCAACTTATGCAGGGGCCTTATGATGACGCTGAGAATGAGATCCCTCGCTGCCCGCGGGTATTCTCGGAACAGCAATAAAGTGTCCGGCTGCTGCGCTTGAAGAAACCGCGTGACACGGGTTCGAGTCCGCGTACCGCTGAAATAACTTTCTTTTTTTAATTGGGAAAAGAGGAACGCGAAGTGGCTGAAGTAGGCTAATAATGTTCTAGTCGCGTTAATACAATAATGGTAAGCGGAGGCATCAGGGGAGCACTGAGAGCGGTGGGATCAAAGCTAGAAAAGCATGTTGGTCGGCAAGTTGAAGCGGCCGGAGCGTTCCGCGGGGTATTGGTATTAGTGAATGAATGAACTTTATTCCCCTTTTAAGAGAGGGGAGGGGCCGGATGGGGGGGAGATGAAGGTCTAAGTACTCCAGTCCCAGCAGGCGTCCGTCATCACATTATGTGTATACAAGAGCGGCCTCAGTCCATCTTGTACATCGCCTCCACGGGGAGCCCTCTGCCTGCCCCCAACCCACAGACCAGGCCAGGTTCCACCTTTGGTGTGTATACGTTGCCTCTTTAGTGTCCTGAAGGTGCCGCCAAGTCATGTTAGTAAATTATGGCAAGTATTGTTCACTTACACTGGTTGCTCGATTCTGCGCGCGGCGCGAAATCGGGAAGGGCCTTTCTGGAACGTTACTGAAGATTAGCTCCCGGCGGCGGCGGGAATGCGCAACGTCCCTATAACTCCATAAAATTGAAGCTCGAAGTTTACAAACCCTTCATTCCGCACCTAAAACATAGCGTAGTGCTGTAAACAGCGTATGTTGATCGTCTAAAGCAGCCGAATTTGATGCATGGTTTGACAAAAGTTCACGTGAAATCGTTGAAGTGTTTACTACGAGAGTTTTGCAAGCGTCCTACACAGAAATTCGTGGTATACTTGAGAGCGGTGTAGAACGCATCGCTTTTGTCCGCTTTAGATGCCTTAAAAGGTGCAGCTTACAGAATTGTGTCAGTCTTATTACTGAGTTACAGACTTGGTACTTGAGTCAATCCAAATAGCATTCTTGTCCTACTTCAGCTAGTTTGGGTCTACCTATCTAGACTCTTTACGCCTCTCTTCAACGAAAGAACAAAAATCCTTTCAATTTCTTTGGTGCGGGGCGAAATTGAATACTTAGCGAAATTGAATCCACGTTACACGGCTTCCTCAAGCACCGAACCACAATGATCTAGCGCTGCGCCAACAGTACTAGCCCCCTCCCCCATTGGTATTTACTACAGTATTATGTAACGGCAACATCACCTTATTAGAGAACGATTAAAGGTATGGCGGATACAATAACACCATAAAACGTTCACCAAACGTCCATAGCTGATAATGGCGGCGCAATGACAATCACACACACATGGAAGAGGCACAATCACATGCAATGTGATTGCAGACCCAAAATGCGGACTCGAGCTGCGCCACACATGCCCGCGTGCAGCAAGGCTTTCTTACCCCCCTATTCGGAAATATCTTAACTTGAAGCCCACGCTTGACATGATTTAAGTGACGCCTGTCGTGAACGCACCAACGGAAACGCAATGGGCGTCTCTTGGGCGCGTTCACATCGGGCGTCATTTATATCAACGTCAAGCATGGTCTTTAAGTTGAGATGCATTTCCTAATACGGGGGTTAGAGTCAGCACGCGCCGCTGCGCCTCACAAAAGTATGGGGACTTCGCGGGCACACCGACAGATGGCGTAGTGTTTCCAGAGGGAAACGCGAGAGCGGAGCCCGGTTGTAGTACGCGGCTCATACATGACGCGTTTCGGTGGTCGCAATACGGTGTTGCTTGAATGCTACTCGCACTAACCTCAACGGTTGTCGTGTGATGGGTGCTGCCACATCTTTTCTTACATATTTTGCAATATTCAACCATTTTTGTAAAAAGAAAACTGATGGCCTAAATAAAGGATCTGCTAGTATACAGTCACAAAGGCTTAACTTTTCTGTTTAAATGCAGCAAACCTCGTCAGATATGGTGTGGTAGCTGCCGATGAAGACGAATTTCTCAGCTCCCATCTGTTTAGACGACGCGCCTGAGCCAAACTTGCCTTTAAACACTAAATAGGGAAAAAAATGTTTGAGCCGTATTGGTGCATTACCCATCTACAGCCACTCTTACTTTGAGTAGAGGACTGGTAAGCCAGAAATGAAGCGAAAACTAAGGGCTGGTGGTGGCGTTACCTTCAAGTTCTCGCACCAGGTTACCGTGGCGTCATTGATTTTGACGGCACCTGCGTACCCGGGCCTAGTTAATCTTTTTTTGGCAAAGGTGGTCTCTACACTATATTCTAAAGGAACCAAACACTGAATTTTGCAACATTCGAGAACATTTACGGCACCAAAAACGAACCAAAGTACGAAGGAATACTTCCGAGACTAGTGACGTCAAACTGAAGTACCGGCGCTGGTGTTCCCAGCGCCAAATTCAGAACATGAATCTTTCGCCTTTACGTTCTCGGTCTAACAATGCATATATAACTGTGAAATTATCGAGAAATAGACTTTTCAACTAAAATTCTATCAGTCCAAATGATTTATTATTTCTCGTTAGTGTCCTTTTAAAAGCATTGCCAGGAAACACGCACATGGTGTGCTGGTAACAGGATCCATGCACGCTTTTAATTACATCGCCTCTGAGACCGGCCTGCGGGGAATTATCCGTAGACACTACGAAGGCCGCTGACATCACATGTATACAAAGTATACTAGCATCCAAAATACGCATCCTCCCCGACACTGTCTGACGCTCGACTGACTTAGGGCGACAAGAGTATTGAGCACGTATTCGAAGATTAGAAGCAAACGAAAAGGCAAATTTCAACGAAGCAAACAGACGAATCTTTAATTGCAGCTGTTTCAAGCGAACAGTGGCATAGCCAGAAGTGATTTTAGGGGAGGGTACCTTGAGGGGTATGGGGAGAGGGAGGTAGCGGGGAGGAGGGTTTGGAAGCCCGCTTACTAACACAGAAATTTCACGGAAAGGGGGGGGGGTGTACGTGACCACGTTTACTGCCCCCTGACAACGCCACTGCAGGCGAACAACCATCAAGGCAAACTATGTGACATACGTTGATTCCGGACAGTGGCGTCTACCACCATACCATCGTTTGAGCTTCCAACAACTGCTTGCGCCGCCGATCGGTTAACTGAAAAGAGGAGAAATGAAAGGGCGAGCTGAAATGCAAACAACTTGTGTGACTTCTGGACAACTAAAGGGAGGAGAAACAAAAGGGCGAGGTGAAATGCAAACAACTGGCGTGACTTCTGGACCGCGCTGTCGCGTAAACCGCCGAAGCTTCGTCTGCTGTGAACTTTCAAACATCCCCATGCATTCCCTCATTACACGGGCCTCACAGGACGAGAGAGCCCTGTATACGCAGTTGTAAAATTTTGGCAAGTGCATGTACTGCAGAAGATTGGCTGCCCATATGTCAACGGATCAACAACTGCGAATGCGGGGCGACCGTGAACAATGATGCACATTGCTCAAACCCGTTAGCGACAACGCGAGGGCTCGTTAACGTTTATGAGCTTCCATGCGCCCGCGCGTGGTCAGCGCTCTCTGTAGGATGAATGATCCTTCCTCAGAATTGCGAGCCACATCGATATGCAATGGGAAGGAAAGAAATGCGCGTCGACGAATGGGAAACGACTCGCGGTTGAGTATTACTCGGCGGCTGCTGCATTTTTGTGGCGCTGCGTCTGATTTCGGCATTTCTTCTCAATTTGAGGCGTGTAGCTGCATGCCCAGCTCGCGTATTGAGCGCTGTGACGCGAATCGAAAGAAGCGCGGCCATTACGAACAATGTATGCAGGGTGTCCCAGCTATGAATTTGTCCAGAGTTTAAGAATATGCAAATGCCACGTAGCTGGACAGAACGAAGGCAATGTTGTTCGCCGTCGCTTGTCGTCGGCAAACGGATTACTCAGTTTAGCTTTTGCACTACGCCTAATTAGTCAATTAGTCTTAATAAACTAATCAACTTCTCAAATGTTATAGTTAGATGAAAAGTGTCAATGAGAAAATTGTAAGGCGACATGAAAAAAAACTCCCGATACAGCTTTCTGTTCCTCAATGCGTGCTACACAAATTTTTTTTTTTCCGAGCGTGAAAGAAGCCCGCAAAATGCACGCAAAATTTGCAGCGCGACTGGCCGCTCGAGACACTTTGCCTGTATTCGCAAGTTGCGTGTATTTTTTTTTTTTTTCCGATCTCAGTATCCAGCGTTCACTCGGACTTGTTTGCGTCACATATGTAGTCGACTGGGCCTTTACAAAAGCGATTAATTTTCCCGGCTCATTTCCCTAATGCTCGCCTCGATGACTGAAGAATCGGCACTACCGACAAAATTTGTCAGCAGTTCCTAAATGATGTTCGACTCTCCCGTCCCACGAAAAAAAAAAAAGTGAGCTATGAAAGAAAAAAAAAGACCCCGTTAACTCTCGCCAGTCGCGGGTGCTCGAGCAACGCGCGTGATGACGTTCGCAGTTCCGACCAATCAGGTATGGCGAGAAACGCCTGTCTTTCTTTTTTTTTTTTTTTTTAAGGCGCTGGCGAACTGTCTCACCTCACCGATTGGTATTAGGCTAACCGAGAACGGTGCGCAAAGTGACGTTTATGCTTTACGCAGTCAGTTCGTAATAACCTAGGTGTAAAACCACCCTAAAAGTCAGCTGTGTATAGAAGTCCAGGATTTTACGCCTGAGCATCGTATAGCATCGACCTTTGTTGTTTTCTGTTTCTTTATTTCTGGAGGAGTATAAGCATGTCGAATATCTCCGAGCCCGTGCTGCGCATAAGCACCATGAGCGTAAGCGTGTAAACTTGTCTTATTGTTTTTTTTTTATACCACCTTGCGTGATCTTCGTTGCGGCTGTAGCGAAAACCTTTGCCCTCGATGAACAGTTAAGCCGCGCTGATGAGTCTTGCGCTGTGGTTGTCTGTGACGATTAGGTCATCTAATGTGGTCGAACGCGAGAACCATTCCAGACTGCACTATAGCTCCGTACGCGTATACCTTAAAGACATCTCATTACGGCAAGAATGGTCTGGATAAGCCATCACGAGTTCACCACGAAAGTGGGCAATAGAGGCACTCCGCTGGTCTGCCTTTTCGCTAGCTCAGTTTAGCGGGAATGTGTCGCATGTCAATGGAAACATTGCGAGGTCCCTGCCAGGCGAACTACAAAAAAAGGTATCCGTACATATTATTAGTACCGTGCTTATTGATTATCGTTTATGTAAGCAGTGTGAACGTTACGTTAGCTATCAATAAATAGCTGGTTGCTTATTACAGCGTATATATGGCGCCCGCAGTTAGCGGTAAGAGATAGCGTCGATGGCACTACTACATCCGTCGTGATATGCACTTTTCTTGTTTCGCTATCTTCTTTCAAATTCTTTTTTTTTTTTGCGAATAATGTGAAAACTAAAGTCCAGCTCCAACTATAACTCAATGTGCGTAAGGTGCGCTGTGATGAAACCGTGATCGTCCGAGCTACTAAAAAATACCGCTATTTAAATCAATTTTGCGGCATTATGGGCCAGAATCACGATGTGGTTACGAGGACGCGCAGTGTTGGGGCCACCCTCCGCATTAATTTTTGACCGACCGCGGGGTTCTTCTTTGACGTGCACCTAAATCTAAGCGCGCGCGCGTTTTTCGCTCTTGGCCCCCATCGAACTGTGCTGCCAAGACGGCCGGGGTCGAACCCGTGACCTCGACATCAACCACGCAGCGCCGTAGCCACCACCAAGCTACCCAGAGAAGCTTGAAGCCACAAAACCTTATTTTAACGCTGTAATGCCCAAACGTAGTTCCACGTCGAGAAAATTGTAACAAACAACTATATACAAGTAAGCTATAAATCTGTATTAACTATATAAATAAAACTACATAACTTGCTCGCCTTCGTTGCTGGCCACGGAGAGTAGATTTGTACAGAACAAAGCAACAAAATCTTATTTGAGTTATAACCCAACTGACGCAGTAAATTGCTGATTAGCATTTTTGTTTGCTGTATACTATGCTCTAATGAAGATTTGCTTCAGCGTATCAAAAAACCCTACTATCGCTACGCGTTAAATTTTCCGTGCTGAAATCATAATTTTGAGGTATCGAAACAGCGCGGCCTATCTGATACGTTGGACGTTGCAACGTTAACACGGCCTTGTTGCAGGAAGCTCCCTAGAAATGCACGTGGAACGCGTACAAGGAAAAAAATCTTATGCTGTACGCACTTCTTTCGTTTGTTCCACTTAATACGAGCAATTCCCATTCATTTACAATGTCCAGAATTTAAAAGGACTCCTCCGCAAAGATTCTGCTTATTGTACAATGTTATCTTGCCTGTTTCCGAGAGGGAGTGCTGCTCAACGCGACCAGGCCCATAGAGCCTTGCTAACTTTCATGCAGAAAACTGATTTGGACTCCCGTTTATAGATACTTTTTCCCCGCGCTTCCTACTTTCTATTGTCCGTGTCTCTGGCATTTGTTTGTTTCCCATTTTCTTCCCTATTTTTTTTGTTATCCTATCCTCCTCTTTTCATTCCCTCCTCCCGAGAGAGTAGGCAGGCGTTGTGCCCTTCTCGGTAGCAGTTTCCAGCTCGCTTCTTCCCTGCTTTCTTTGCGTGCTTGCATGTTTCCATATATATATATATATTATGGGGTTTTACGTGCCAAAACCTCTTTCCGATTATGAGGCACGCCGTAGTGGAGGACTCCGAAAATTTCGACCGCCTGGGGTTCTTTAAACGCGCACCTAAATCTAAGTGCACGGGTGTTTTCGCATTTCGGCTCCATCGAAATGCGGCCGCCGCGGCCGGGATTCGATCCCGCGACCTCGTGCTCGGCAGCCCAACACCATAGCCACATGAGCAACCGCGGCGGGTACATGTTACCATATCTGATAATAATAATAATAATAATAATAATAATAATAATAATAATAATAATAATAATAATAATAATAATAATAATAATAATAATAATAATAATAATAATAATAATAATGATGATGATGATGATGATGATGATGATGTCGGTTAAGATAATTTGCATTTGATAGCAGCCATTTCAACGACAACTGCTCGTTGTTGTTGCGACCGCACAGCATATTCCCCACGGCCAGTTCTTTCCCAATGGCAGCCTTCACAACATCACGTTTGCCTCGGGACTCCTGAAGCTGCTGTGGGACACTGCGGATACACTTGGAGTCCGGTGAGCTCATTATTCTTTTTTTTTTTTCCCCTCTTCGAGGACGTAACCTAAGGGTTGCCGATATGTCGTGATTCGTTGGACACACCACCTACCACCAACCTTGCGGGGCGAACTGCCCACTTTTTCCGCACAGTGATTGTACCTTCAGATTTGACACTCCCTTTCATCTACCATAACAATGCCAGACTAGAACCCACTAATTGTTGCGTGACATATACCTTTGCTGCGGATAACACGCATTGCTCTCTTGAGCAATTTCGCAGAACTGATAAAAATTGTTTCTTTTTGATTATGAACATGTAGTGTTTTGTTTCTTTTTGTTGTTGTTTTCTTTCTTCTCTTTTTCTTTTGCCTTTTGTATTTGTTTGGTTTATGATCCCCACCATTGACCCGCACCCGTGTTTGGGCCACTGAGCCATGCTTTTCATTAAAGTTCATTCTCTCTCTTGGTTTGAAGTTTATTGCGCATTGTTGTGTTTTACGTATATATAATGTATTATAAAATGTGCAGCCCTTACAAAAAAAAAAGAAGTAAGTCTAGTTCGCGATTGTTGGTTAATGCAGCTGTTCTTTGCTTTCCGTCTTTAGTGCTTTCCAATAAAGAAGTCATTCATATGTCTTAAAAAATTGCCATTGTATTGCGCGCTTGCACTGTTAGCGTGTGTCAGCTTTCGTAACCCGCAGCTGGTTGGACGGAATTTTATGGCCCGCTGTATGACTAAATAAACAAATCTACCACAAATAAAACCGACAAAACCACACTGGCTACTTTAGCTTGGCAGCTCCTATCTAAATACACGGGAACGCGGAGGAATGGTCTTTCTCGGCAACCACTGCGCCCAATTTGGTGAGGTTTCTTGCATTTCAAAGGAAAAGCTAACTTCTGCCGACTGCAGGAAGCAGAATTTCCATTCAGGCCGCCAATTGTTTTACATAAATTGTTTAAAATAGCAAATTTTCGAAATAAGAAGCTTGAGTAACTAGTTTTCCTCAGCAAAAAGAAAAAAGAAAAGAAACAAATGATATCCTAATTCTGTAAACTGCACTTATAATACACCTAAAACGGCCAAACTTAATGCATAAGAACAGCACTCTGAAATATACCCCTTCTTTGTCAAGTCTGCGTGAGCCCAGCGTGAATGCATGCAATGCTGCACGCGGCAAAACAATATACACTGTACAATATACAATATACAATATACTCAATTCTCAGTAATGCGCACTGTTCGTTTTCACCTGTACTGGCGGCAGGCACAAGACCACCGTCTTGCACAACGCCGATTGGGGGGTCAAGCTGGCCAATGGTTCGTGGACCGGATTCCTGGGTGAACTGCAGAGAAACGTGAGGTCTCACTTTACCTGCCACCACTTTATTGTAACAACGCACTTAACGTGATTCCTCTGCTTAAGGCAACGGTGGTAAGACAATGCGGTGGACGTCAAATAACTTCACTAGTCTTTTACCCGTTGGATCATGTACCTCTTAGACTGAGTACAAAGGGCTCCGTTGGTGCCGACTTAGTTTGGGTGCCTATACTTTCTACTGTCGAACGGCACTCCAGCATGCTTACACACCCCGGCAGCTTTAGCAGCCTTTCTTTTCTTTTCTTTAATTCACACTGCCCGCCATTGCAGTAAAAGACTTCGCTGCCACGAAGTTTTCAACGTTGCCACTCTAACCGCCCTCATACCAGCAGTTCACGTTTAATTGTGACGCCTGCTATTGCAGAGTTACAGAGCTGTATATAGGGCCTTGCGATTTTCTTCGCATTTTTCTTACGGAATTAATTGAAAGCGCCTTGGACGTTAAAAATGAGAATCAAGAAGAACATTCGCGAGGGAGGACACAGGACGGATGATGCTATCTTATTACAACAGGTGCCTACAGGAAATCATATCTAGCCAAAATATGTAACTCCAGGCTGTCACACATGCGCATAGTGAACGGGAACGTGCAATCAACGAAGTATATCGACCACATCTAATCCACTTTTCCGAGCCACAATGGAGGCGTCACAGATACATACGCATCATACCATTCCTCCGCGTCTGGTTCCTGCTATTTCGTGCTCATTTATAACGCCTCGTTCGAGAACGCACTTTACGAATGATACGTCCGACTGGGGGAACTGCATAGACATAAAATGAAAACTGCATGAACTACTGCGCTGCAGCTCGGTTTGCAGCGGTGCGGAACTTTATCGACATTGGAGCAAGAGGAACCCAACCGAACGTTCAGCGGCTCCCAGAGCCGATTGTTCGAGGAGTTCTACAGCGCTCGGTAGTTGAAGAGAGCCCTGGTAGAGCGCTCTGGGCTGGAGTGGGGCGCTCTGAGTGACCAGACGAATATGTTTCGGGCGCTCGAGCTTCACCAGCCGAATGTTAAAGAAAGTCTACGCCAACCTAGCCCCCAGCTGCTCCCAGGTCGATCCGAAAACGCCCGTGGCCTGAATGTTCTTTCTCACCTCACGGTCGCACACGGTCGCGCTATCAGTTCGAAGGTATAAGAGCGCCTCCTAGCGATCTGAGGTGAATCGCGGCGCTCTGAATGTACCAGACGAATGGGTTCCGAACACTCAATTTCGACCCCTCGAATGTAAGCCGCGCAACGAGGATGCTCTATGGGGCTATCTAGAGCGACCAGTCGAATGTGTCACGTGCCATAAGAATGCGCTTTAAAGGCCGACTGCAACGAAATGTCACTTCACCTAAGTTTGTTACATAAGTGACTAATGTGTCTACCACTGAATCAATCTTAGCTAAGCTGCAAAGCTGGTAATTCTACATTTTTCTTGTTAGCCGCCTTTAAACAGCCTTTAAGCAGACGACGCGTGCACCTGCTGGTTGTCGCTATGACGGAAGACCCAACAAGCCGGCCTCCGAGATGTTTATCAGCGCGCCGCCGGCGCCGACTTATCTCGGACGCCATGCCGAGGAGCCGTGCGCTCTGGGTAATGCGTCACTTCCGGCGAGCGGCACAGTGGCGTATTTTTTATTTTCAGTTTCGGTATTAAAACTGAGAATTACAGTGCATGCCGGGACAAGGTCAGGAAACGAGGAAAACAGCGCGCTCATCTTCGTCGTTTCCTGTCGTTGTCCGGGTGTGTGCGCTACAATTCGCGGTAACATGGAACGCCAACTGGACCGGTCACTAACCTTGGTATCAAAAAACGGCTGTTTATGCGAGCTTTCTCGTGACGCGTCCGCTTGTCTTTCAAACGTCAAGTTTTGCGCGGACGTTCCTCCGTATCTGCACTGCTTTAAACGAGGCTTTCTTTTTACTTGATGATAAACGAGTTGATGTATCTTAATGGCAGCCTGAAGGACGCAAGCACATTCAGCGTTTAGCGTAGAAGAAAGAAAGGAGACAAATAACAGCGTGGCTGTCTCCTTTTTCTACGCTATGTGTACATTGCATGTGTTTGCGCCCTTAAGGCTGTCGTTGGGCTTTTTTTACGGGGTCCGAAATTTCGATGGCAGTTGACCTTCGAGCTCGCCGAAGAAGCATGCGCGGCGCCACCCCCTTCGCAGGAGAGCGACGTGTCGTTCACCCTCTTCTACCCGACCAACTCGCGGAACGGGGTGGCCCAGCCGACGGCCAGCGTCTGGACCGAGGACGTGGTCATCCTCGGAGCGTTCGGCAACGACACCTCGCAGGGCAGCAGCATCGCGGCCTCCCTGGAGATCTTCGAGCGCGACGTGAGCACACACACACACACACACACACACACACACACACACACACACACACACACACACACACACACACAATATATATATATATATATATATATATATATATATATATATATATATATATATATATATATACAAACCCTGATAACGAGAATCTCGTATTGGAGTTACACAGATACAGACTCTCTTTCCTTAGCGTATAAGGACCTCACGGATTTCCGGATCTCGTCTGGTGGCACTAAGGGAAAGCCAGCGTGTGCGTTCAAAGAAAAAAAGAAAGAAAGAAAGAAAGTGTTGTGGCTTACAAGGTGGCTGACGGGAACTTCCCGTGATGTATAGGCTATCCCGTTCTGACTTTTATTTACATTTTATTGTGATAGTCTGTCTAGTTCATTCGTTGCATTGCTTGCTTGTTTATTTATTTGTTTGTTTGTTATGTGGCCGTTCTTTGCCGTGTACTGTTTGGCTAAGCGAGAAAGAGCATAGCCGGTACGCCCGTGATGCCGACCTTTCCTGGAGACACACTTTAATAAAAAGAAAGAAGTAAACCTTGTAAATATTTACATGAAATAAAATTCGGTTCAATTCAAAGAAAGAAAGGGAGAAAAGCACGCTCTCTCAACAGTTGAGAGTAACACGATTGATTGATTGATTGATTGATTGATTGATTGATTGATTGATTGATTGATTGATTGATTGATTGATTGATTGATTGATTGATTGAGAGCAGCGTAAGGCCGTTCATCATAGCCGGTTGCAGGTCTCGCTCGCTGGAGTGCGCCTTTCCCTTCCAGGACGCACGCCTCTGTGCCTTCTTCCCTTTCTCCTCCTCACATTAGGTGAAAGGGGTAGCCATAACAAAATTCAACGCTTCGTTTAACCAGTTGGTATACTTCATGTTGCTTTAACTGCGGCGTCAACTCATCACTCCCGGCATTGTCAGCATGGTGCCACTCATAAAAAAACGCTCTCGCGCAGTCTCCACATCGCGTAGACATCTGTGCTTCCGCGAGAAGCGGAATACAAAAATTAAAAAAGAAAGTGTGCAGAAAACGGCGACAGTCAATGAATGCCAACAGCCGATCGCTTCTAGAAAGTTACTAGCTTTCATTAAAGGAATAGATGCGCTTGAACGCGTATACATTCGTTGCACTGAAGACATCTAGGTGGCGTTTTTTTTTTTTTTTTTCGTTGCACAATCACGCAGAGAAGAGAGCCGTTAACCAGCGCCTCAACGGCTGTGGTTTAGGTGGCTAAACACATGTAGCAAGTCCTTTTAAGAGTGGACGGTTCGGTGGTTACGGCGTCCGGGAGCTGTGGGACGTTGCGAGGTGTGCGACTCAGTTCGTGCAGTGTGCGTGTGTTTCCATGGCTCAGCACTTATTCGAGAGTGACGACTACTCGACACAACCGTAGCCCGAGCAGAGGGCGCTGCAGCTGCTTGTTCAATAATTGTTCAACCTGCTCAGCCGACAAGAGCAATCGTTCCGTTGTGAGTGTTATTGCGTGTTGTGGATTCCTGAAAAGGTTCCCGCTTGACATAGTCGCTTCTAATTACTTTATTTATTTATTTATTTATTTATTTACCACATTATCCGTTATGTCAATAGTTTCCTTCGTCCTTGTCTATCCTCTCTCGCCGTGCCTTTCGTGGCCACAGGCTCCCGTGGGTCCAGCGTAGATTACTGTATACGATGTACGCTTACTACGCACCAATACACTTCCGTTCTGGTCATACACGCAGGTCCAGATAATGGTAGGCGTCAGTCTTCTCGTGCTGGGCTTGATCGTATCACTGGCGCCTGGTTCCTCGAAAACGTTCATCTCAAGGCTGGTGGAAAGCCTGCTTATGCTCACACGGAGCATGTGTCTTCAAGGTACGTGTAGCTACTTGGCGAACTTTTATTTATTCATTTTTGTGGGGACTACCTTGAAATTGGGATTTGTCGAGATGCACGAGAACTAAAGCTTGCCACATATAGCTCAATTTGCGAGTGCCCATGCTGTTCGTGCTAAAAAATAGACCAGCTCTAGACAACGAGAGATTACGTATTCTAAAAAAGAAATGTACAGGAATAGGCATTTCACACATTCATTAAAACACGAACCACTCTATGCAGTTTTGTTGAAAAAATACTGGTTGCATTTTGGTATCTATCTATCTATCTATCTATCTATCTATCTATCTATCTATCTATCTATCTATCTATCTATCTATCTATCTATCTATCTATCTATCTGTCTGTCTGTCTGTCTGTCTGTCTGTCTGTCTGTCTGTCTGTCTGTCTGTCTGTCTGTCTGTCTGTCTGTCTGTCTGTCTGTCTGTCTGTCTGTCTGTCTGTCTGTCTGTCTGTCTGTCTGTCTGTCTGTCTGTCTGTCTGTCTGTCTGTCTGTCTGTCTGTCTGTCTGTCTGTCTGTCTGTCTGTCTGTCTGTCTGTCTGTCTGTCTGTCTGTCTGTCTGTCTGTCTGTCTGTCTGTCTGTCTGTCTGTCTGTCTGTCTGTCTGTCTGTCTGTCTGTCTGTCTGTCTGTCTGTCTGTCTGTCTGTCTGTCTGTCTGTCTGTCTGTCTGTCTGTCTGTCTGTCTGTCTGTCTGTCTGTCTGTCTGTCTGTCTGTCTGTCTGTCTGTCTGTCTGTCTGTCTGTCTGTCTGTCTGTCTGTCTGTCTGTCTGTCTGTCTGTCTGTCTGTCTGTCTGTCTGTCTGTCTGTCTGTCTGTCTGTCTGTCTGTCTGTCTGTCTGTCTGTCTGTCTGTCTGTCTGTCTGTCTGTCTGTCTGTCTGTCTGTCTGTCTGTCTGTCTGTCTGTCTGTCTGTCTGTCTGTCTGTCTGTCTGTCTGTCTGTCTGTCTGTCTGTCTGTCTGTCTGTCTGTCTGTCTGTCTGTCTGTCTGTCTGTCTGTCTGTCTGTCTGTCTGTCTGTCTGTCTGTCTGTCTGTCTGTCTGTCTGTCTGTCTGTCTGTCTGTCTGTCTGTCTGTCTGTCTGTCTGTCTGTCTGTCTGTCTGTCTGTCTGTCTGTCTGTCTGTCTGTCTGTCTGTCTGTCTGTCTGTCTGTCTGTCTGTCTGTCTGTCTGTCTGTCTGTCTGTCTGTCTGTCTGTCTGTCTGTCTGTCTGTCTGTCTGTCTGTCTGTCTGTCTGTCTGTCTGTCTGTCTGTCTGTCTGTCTGTCTGTCTGTCTGTCTGTCTGTCTGTCTGTCTGTCTGTCTGTCTGTCTGTCTGTCTGTCTGTCTGTCTGTCTGTCTGTCTGTCTGTCTGTCTGTCTGTCTGTCTGTCTGTCTGTCTGTCTGTCTGTCTGTCTGTCTGTGCGGTTTTAACTGCGGGTGCCCCAATATAGGACAAAAAATTCATGTCGTCAGTATTCATGCATGAAGCGTGCTGAGTCCTCTCCCGCGCTTTCCTCTGGACACGCTGCGCCTTCTGGCGGCGCTGCCGAGAAGTACGCGCAGGTACCCAGTTTGCTCGTACCAGCGCGAACGGCCCACGATTTCAGTCTGCACTACTTTCGAGACCGGTCCGTGTTTTTTAGACTGCACTAAATCTCCGGGACCGGCTCACGTTTATGATGGGATAGCTAGGTTAACTGGATAGTCGGACAAACAAAAAAAAAACTGATCTGACGATTTCGTTAATGTCATTCGCGTTAATAAACTCCGAGAAGGATCACATCGTCGAGCCTTCCGGTACGTCGCGTCCACGTCGCCTTCTTTCCCTTCTCCTTCGGCGCGCAGTCAATCACGAACCGCCTCGAAGTCCGTCGTCCCGAATTGTGGTGGCCACCTGGTGGCTGGCGGTGCTGGTGTTCGCCAACGTGTTCAACGGCAAGATGAAGGCGGGCCTCACGGTGCGCCACAAGAGCGGCCACCGGATCGACTCGGCCGCGCAACTGGCTTCGCGCGAGGACGTCCGCGTCTACATGCTTCGCGGTCCGGCCTACCCGATCCTGCTCGCGGTGAGTCCAGCGAGGAGTCGTCGCGAAGCACCGTCGCGTGTGTCATGGCGAACGGCAGCTGCCCACATGAGGTCCCGGGCTCGACTCCCGGTCGCAGCGACCTGCATTCCTGTAGGAGCGGATTGCGAAAGCATTCGTGTACCACGCTTTGGGCGAGCGTTAGAGGGTCCCAGGTGGTTGAGACGGAGAGGAGTTTATTGTAAGAGAGAAAGCCGAGAGGTCGCCCTGAAGTGCTACGTTCTAGCCTGCTACTCAGCGTCAGGGCAGGGTGAAAGCGGAACAAAAAGAGAGGGAGAAAGCGAGTATCATGATACGATGAGATAAAGGCATGAATAAAAAAATATTTTAAAAACTAACCAAGAACAATTACAACAGTCGTAGAAATGATTTTGAAACCCCTTACTACGACGTTCCTTATAGCCCGTGTGTTGCCTTTAGAAAATTAAAGTAAATCAATCAATCAATTGATCAAGTAACCAAATAATCTCTTACGAAAGTCTATCCCAACTGTCACGTACAGCACGGACACAAACTTATAGATGAGCGACTGAAAAAAAAACGCAGCTGTCGCCGAACGAACACGACCGGAAAGTGTACCGAAAGCTGAAGCCCGGTTCGCTGGTTCCCTACCACCGCCTGTGGTCCGCCGACGTGCTGGACCAGGTGGTCGCGGGCAAGGCGGTCATCGCGGGCGACCGCACGACGCTGCTGTACCACGCGGCCCAGAGATGCCACCGGTACCCGCACCACGAGTTCTACCTGGGCCGGGAGCGTCTCTTCTCGCACCCGATGGTGGTCTACTACAGAAGGGACAACGTGCGCTTCATCATGAACGCCTGGGAGCGCAGGTGAGCCACTGATGTCTCTTGTTAGAAAGAAGCCTTTTCGCTTCACTGTAAAGGGTTCCGGCTGCTTTACCGAGTGGACTCAGCGGGAGGTCTCCCACAGGCTAGCTGTCGCAGGATTAGGAAAGTCATAGGTTCGCCGGACGGGCAAATTAGTAGACAGTTATACGAATTAAGGACACTCGTGGTATCGGTTGCATAACCTGCTGCAAACACTCGCTTACTGACTTTGATTAACAACCACGCGTTGTCACGCGTGCACAGGCAAACCCGAACAGCTCGCTCGATGACCGTGGATGCATCCGCCGTCAGAGCGCTGGCTTGATGAAGAGCGCGGCAGCAGCAGTGGGCCAATTGCCCTTCGCACTGCCTGGCGTTTCGACGCGAACTGGACGCGTGTGAGAACACAGCGCACACGATGTCATCAGCTATCTCCGGTCGGCCACAGCCTTCCAACCCAGCGCAGATTACCTCTAAGATAGGACGGGCGCGGCAACGCTCAGCCGCCGCAACTAGAGACAGGAGATGCGCACTAACCTGCCCCATCCCCCCTCCCCCATCCTAGCACACCGTTCCTCCCCCCAACCACATTTTGCTAGCGCGAGAAAACACCGCCGCTTCAAGCCACCATCACTCTCCGCTCACCCTCGCAAGCTTTCGCTCGCACCTACATCATACAGCGCGTGGCGGCGATGTTATCGTACTTGGACTTTATACGGAACAGCACGGCGACGACGACGGCGGAAATCGGCCTGGAGGGACGGAGGGAGGAAGGGATGGACGGATGGGCGAACGGACGGACGGACCTACCATGTTAAAGAGACAAAAAGGAAAGAAAATAAAAAAAAAATTCCACAATGGATTCCCATAACCAAACTTTCTGAAACACTATTGTTAACTTTGTTTTTGCAAGCCTCCGTTGTTTGTCGTTTCCCTACTTTTCTTCTACCAATCTTGCAATCGCCGCTTACTAATCTCTACTGCGGACATGTTTACTTTCCGCCTGCTCTTGATGAACCCAAGGGCTTCAAGGAGACCGCAGATGCCTAAACCGACTGCTGGGCAGATAGGTATCTTCGCATTCTAATGAAACATGATTCAACGTTTCCCTAGCTATACCGCAGCAAGCACGTGTTTCTTCTTGCTTCTTATATCTCGCTTTATAAGCGCGTGTTCTAAGGCGTCCTGATCTCGCTTCGAAAAATACAGCTTCCCTTTGAGTTATCATAAATTTGTTCTTTCCTGATTTCGTTTTATCCTAATCAGTATTTCCTCATGGCAGGTTTCTTTTCCGTTGCCGCCACCCATGAGATTATCTTAGCCTCTCCGACTTTCCTCTTGACGTTCTTTGTTTCTGTGTAGCTCACCATAAAAGCCGCATACTTGCTGGTAAGCTTCTTAGTTCTCTTACCTTAATACCTGAAAACGCTGCCAGCTCGTTTACTTTTCTTCCGTATTCTTCAGTCGCTCTTCATAATCAATTTTACTGTGAGCTTCTATCACTTCAAAGCTAGTACAGCCCATATCACCCTGCACAGCTTCATCTGTAGTCTTCCCGTTAGTGCCCAACGCGAGGCGTCCCAGTGACCTTTGATTGCCATCGAGTCCCGATTGTACCCCTGATTTCAAGCAAACAACCGCCTTTCCAAATTAAGTCTTCGAACCATTACACCTTTCCAAATACCCCGGAGCACCTTGTACCTATTATCCCCATAGCGCTCTGTGTTTCATTACGGCCGCATTTCTGTTCCCCTTTGCTGTTATTGTTTTGTCCTGTGCTTCCATATATCTATTGCCTTCCTTTATCCATATACCAAGGTTCTTTTAGCCGAGGTATTTCCTGGCCCTGTATTGCCATTTACTGTTCACTGTTTTCGTTGAATAGCATAACACCTGATTTTTAACGCTAAATTTCAGACCTAAATTTTCGCCAGACGTTGCATATCGCTTTGCTTGTTGGCTAGAAACACAATGACGAGTTGTGCGGTGGCGAGCGTCATCTGGTGGTGTGACTAGAAACCCAGCGGCACGCGAGGCAAGCCCATAACAGGAACGGATAGCAGGAAAGTCAGGACAAGAGGCGAAGAAAGCTTCGCGTTGTAACAGGCAGTTTTAACGGAGCATTTACGGGCCGCTGCGCTCAGACCGACTTTATCATTCATAGCAATCTGCACACAGCCGCTCAGCAGAACGCTATACCGCTATACCAAGAACACTGATGGGCGTGCGTAGAACGCTCATAGCAGCAGCGGAACATAGAACGCTGCGTACGTTCCGCTACAGGAACCCGATTTAGCGGAGCGTCAGCGTGCGTCGAGTTGCTTGCTTTATCGCTTTACAGCCAAGCTGAGAGCGGGTCACTGGCGACTCTGGGAGGCGCACTTGTTAGACAAGCGAAACCAATGCATTCTGTGGAGCCACTTTGTGCGCGTGAAGTCTGTGCGTATGTGGCGGAGAGTGAGAAACGCTCTGCTAAAAACTATCTGATAAATCGGCTACCATTCTGCGTCGCCACGTTGTCTTACACCCTTCGCAGACGCGCCCGCCTGACCGAGGCCGGCGTGGTGCTCAAGTGGTACGGCGAGACGGTGTCCTCGGGCGGCGACTTCTCGCGCTGCCCCCGCGTCGACGTCGGCGAGCAGGACACGCTGCACTTCGACCACCTCCGCTCCGTGTTCCTGCTGCTGCTGGCCGGTCACGGTCTGGCCCTGGCAGCACTGCTGGTCGCCGAGGCGCCCGCCGCTGCGCTGGTCAGCCGGTGCGGACGCACGGGGAACGCGAGCCGCGTGGGGCCGGCGGTTCCGTCACCCCGCATTAGACGCGGTGTGGTTCGCGTGCGCGCGCGTGTGATTGTTGCGGAGGGGCACGTGGAAGCTTCGCTTACGTGAACTCCGCGCGCGAGCGGGTCGAGTCAGAAATCAAGTTACACTCGATCCGACTCGACCACGTTTGCACGAACACGACGAGAGCAGGTTGAGTCAGAAGTCGAGTTGAACTCGTCCCGACTCGACCACGTTTACATGAACACGAATAGAGCAGGTTGAGTCAGAAGTCGAGTTAAACTCGTCCCGACTCGACCACGTTTACACGAACACGAACAGAGCGGGTCGAGTCAGAGGTCGAGTTAAACTCGTCCTGACTCGACCACGTTTACACGAGTACGGTGAGAGGGGGTCGAGTCAGGAGTTAAACTCCTCCCGACTCGACCACGTTTAGACGAACACGACGAGAGCGGGTTGAGCCAGAAGTCGAGCTGACCCTATATAAGGAAGAAGTACGCGTTGCCCGTAGCGATGCCGGACAGAGAAATGTTGAATTTAAGCAGGACAGAGTGGTGGGACTGTTTCGTCATTACTAGTGCGAACGTATCCGGTGAGGCTATACGGGCGAAATGTGGCGTGTCGAGTGGCAGACGGCGGCACCGTTTCGTTCCCGCGAATTCCACACCCTGTGCGTAGTCGCAGGTGACGCGCAGTTCTCGTTTATTCTCATCTGAGCAGACAGCGAAGGAACAAAAGGGACATTAAATTTAATGCACGGAGAAATTGCACGGGATGCATATCACCGAACAATGTGTTCTGCTTGATGAGGCACTTAAGTATTGGAAAGTGACGTCGACCGGCCCCACTTTTTTACTATTTTGGCACGCAAGGAGTGCAGCAGAAGTGACGTCATGGGATCTCACAGGAGCAATGGGCATTCAGGCAGAGCCGTTCGTCGGTGTGAAATTTGAATGCCACATAGGCACCCATTTAGCCGAAACAGTGGGGAAACTTCTGGTAGCGCAACGTTACTGTAGGTAGTCGAAGCTCAGTTTAAACGCGTGGCTGTTACAAATGGTCAATACACATCTTCTCTAAAGAGCATGGGAGTAGCTCGGAACACGTGGCTGTTACAGAGGGTCAATAGAATGTCCACATCTCCTTAGTAGAGCGTAGGAGTAGCTCAGTTTGGACATGTGGTTGTCACAAAGGGCCAATAGATTTTAGAAACCTCTAAAAAACGTAGGAGTAGCTCACCTGGAACACGTGGTTCTTAGAGTTAATAGATTGTCCACTTCTTAGAATAACGTGTGAGTAGTTCAGTTCGAACACCTGGTTGTTGCAGATCTTCTCGGAAGGTCTTAGGGGTCGCTCAGTCTGAACAGGTGATTGTTAAATATTGTCAATGGATTGTCCACATCTTCTCTAAAGAGCATAGGAGTAGTTCACTCTGGACACCTCGTTGTTGCAGAGAGTGCATATATTATTCACCTTTTAGAAGAGCGTAGGAGAGCTCTATTAGAACACGTGGTTGTTACACAGCGTCGATAGATTGTTCACATATTCTCAGAAGAATGTAGGAGTATCTCAGTTAGAACACGTGATTAAAAAGGAAGGTCAACAGATTGTCGCAGGAAAGCGGGAGAAGATCACATCGAACAACGTAGACAAAAGCTCCTGTTAGAGTGAACGCACTCGTATACGGTATATTAGCTCTTGGGCGCAAACTAACGCAGACTGCTACCTGTGACTAAGCATGAAACTATTCATTCTAGAATACCACGGTGGTTTCAAGCTGACAACCACCACAACTGTTGTTGCGGAAGGTCAATAAACTTTCAACACGTCGTCGACGAAGAACTGAAAGACAATAAAGTTTATAGATGCTTCTGTTGAACTGTTTAACAAGTGGTGCTGCTATGCGGCTCGAAGCCGCAATTTCGTTGCGGTTTCAATAAAGAAATGAAGGCAAAGCAGGAGACCAGTAGGACAAGAGGAGGTTGTATAGGTGGTTTCGCACGTGCCTTGGCAACGGTGAGCCTACGCCCATGCGAAGCTTCCGGCCCCATGTACCATCTACACATCTGCGTTCTGGTTCACGTAAGTATTCAGATCGCCTCTGTAAAAAAATGTTTTCATTTTTTTTCGAGTGGGTGGACAATCTATTCAACGTGTACTCATTTGGAATCAACAAACGAAACTCAGGCCGGTAGAGTGTAAATGACACTAGAGCGGCCAATCGGCCGACCTGATCGCCATCTCGCGTGGGCGCCAGTCCCTGGCAGCGCATTCCTTGCTTGCCTTCGTTTGCACTCGTACACTTTTGCACCGGTTTGAGACACCGCTCGTGGGCGTTCCTGTGCATCCTCCCACGTGCACTCAACTCTCCCTCTTTCTATTGCCCCTTTACTTTACCCCCAGTGTAGTGTAGCAAACCGGATGCTCGAATGGTTGACCTCCCTGCATTTCCTCTCCTTGCTCTCTCTCTCTCTCGCTCTCTCCATAGTTGCTTCTTTGTAACACCGTGTTCTTATACACAGACGCCGTGGTATCGCACATATGGATATCACAGCAGCTACATGCGCGTTCAAGCATCAGGTTCGTTTAGTACTTGTTTGACCAGACACGCACGCACTCATGCAAGCACACGTAGAAAGCGTATGCTTCCATCGATATATTAATATTTTCCTTCCGTTTGACGCGCCGCACACACAATCGGCGAGTCAAACGGCGTGTCAACCGGCGAGTCTCAACACAAAATAGCGTTAGTATGGCGCTTTGGCTGCTTACGTAGGCGCACTATAACCACAGCGTTTCGTGTGGCAACCGGAAGGTCCGTACGACGATGATGACTCGTTCTCAGCTGCGCTACAAGCCTAAAGGTCTCTTCATTAGAACTTTGCTTATGCCTGCTATGACTACGGCTCTATCGATCGCTTCTTTGCTTTTGCTTGTACACCAATAATCTAAACGTCTTTTGCTTATCTCAGCCGCTGACCAATGAATGCCTCGGTTCGCTTTGTATCCCAGAACTGCTGGAAGGTGAACGTCCCCTACAGTTCTTACCGGGTGAACATATTGACATTCAATTACGAGTGCTGAGTTGTCTCCGGCCTTTCGCTGCAGCAGAAACGTGCTTGATCTGTTACGAATATGTGTATCTATTGGCATTTCCAGGATGTTTTTTTTTTCGGGAATAAGGGGGGGGGGGGCGCACTTGACCGGCGGAGTGGGGCAGGCGGAGATCGTCGCATTACGTTTTCTTTTTTTTTTTGTCAGGCGGCCCTGGTACATAAAGATTCCGGGGAGGAGACTGACCTCTGCAGCGGAGAGCGTAGCCCTCCCCATCTCACGGCACCCTGCCTTCCCCTACGCTCGGAAGCACAGATGAGATCGCCCACGCAGCTGCAGACGCCGTGACAGCGCATGCGCAGGCCGTCTCCACTGCGCTCCTCTTCCGCTTTCCGCCTCATGGTTCCGCTGCACCCTCCTCCTGCGCTTTCTTCCTCCCCTCTTTGCTATGGCCTTTCTTTCATCTACCGCTACGCTCCGCGTTCGCTTTCATTCTTCCCTGCACCCGTTGGCTCGGTTACGCCGACGCAGCCGACGACGCTTGGCGCAGGAGCGGGCTATTAAGAGCCGCGCTCTAAAACAAATTGCGAGAAAGGAACCGAAGGAGAGTGTGCTATTGTCTACACAGCCGAATAACACCCTGTTGATGTTACGAGCCAATGAGAGTAGCTGTTGTAGATACCCTGTGGGCCAGTCAAGAGATGACACGATGGTTAATTTGGCAATATGGCGGAGTTCAAAAAGTGCCAAGTCAGCGTTTTGTGCGAAAGGGAAAGCACTGATATTGATCGGAAAGTATTAGACAACTACGCGACGTAATGCTCGTAGTTTTACCAACGGTGTTAATAATAATAACAGTATATATAACAATACCAGTATATATAATAACAAGCATGGCGTCACGCACGCACAGGCAAATATGAAGAGATATCACTCGATCACCCCTAACACTCGCTTTCATGACGCTGGCATGAAGAGCGCCCCGTCTCTGGATGCTGCCACTTCTTTGCGCCCCCTCTCGCTTCAGGGCGTCTCATAAACTTGAGGCCATGCGACCTGTAACATTGGGCCCACGAAAAGACAGCGCACATAAGGAGACCAGCTTTCTCGGCTTACCTACCCTTGCACCCGCCGCAGATTAGCTCCAAGACAGGGCGCAGGTGGTGGCGGACGGTGTGCGTGCTCAGCAGCACAGGCAGCCACACACAGCCACGGCCGGCCTAGAGGGAGACATGCGAAGATGCGTGCTCACGTGCTCCCCCCCCCACCCCCCAGCGCGTGCTTGATCATGTCGCCGCGTCCTCAACCGCACTCCCTCCTTTGCGGTTGCTTACTGAACGATGATGATGATAGTGATCTAGAGAAAGGAAAGACGCCGGAGGCCGGCGGGCATCAAGCCACTACCCTCCTCGGCTCACCCTCGCACCCACAGCATGCAATGCGCGAGGCGCAATATAGGATCCTACCGCACTTGACCCGCAGCCATCAAGGCAACGCCGAAAATTCGCCTGGAGTGTTCACAATTGTACTATCGTAGTAATACCACCACTGGACAACGAACGAAGCACTCGTGACGTGCGTGAGAGGAGCGCATACTGCCAGCATAGCCAAGCGTTTATCGATTGCGCGCGTAAGACCGAGACGATCGCCTTATCGTTCGAAGGAGCCACATTCTCGATCACTGCGCGGGAAGTCATGAGTGCACTGACTGGCTGTACTCGGACAAATCCAGGTGACGAAAGGATTGAAACGTCTTCTTTCGGCGTCATCTCCATGTCGCACGCATTGATTCACATAGTTTACCTAGGCAGACGTGATGATCGTCGCTCCAGTGAGGCGGCGTTCCTGGAGTTCACGCCACGCAATAGTCTTCCAACGTGGTCTGTCGGCTACACCACAGACAGCATCTGAGGGACCACCTACCGTAACACCAGTGTCCGTTAACGAAGGTTACAAAAGGAGACTGCGAGGAAACACGACCCACAAAATAATTTATTTCGCGAAATAAAAGCATCTTACAGTAACGCACTGCAACGCTGAACAATAATGACGTCACATGGCAGGCTGCAACGTAGCGCCAATCGTGACTAGCGTCTATGCGCGACTTGGCCATAAAATGTGAATTAACAACAACCGGACTTGCTGTCAGCGAAAGAAGCGATGCTCGACGCACTCAGCATGATACGGGGGAGGCAAACGTTCACTATGGACCCACTGGTCCTTCATTCTCCTTACGGCGCAGCCACCTTATCGCCGAGCGGATCTTGACGGCAGCGCCAACGCTGATGTTCATGACCGAGATAAGGTGGTGCTCGCACAGGAGCAGCAAAGCGCCGCCATCAATCTGGTGTGCCCGGAACGCTCGGACGTAGCGGGCGCATCCCGGAATTTGCCTTATAAACTCCGCGACTTCGTTCACCGTCCACTCCGACGGCTTCTTCGTTGCCCGAGCAGCTGGCGTCCCCATCAGGACCGGCGTTTGCGGCACTGCGTCGGCGTCAGCTGAAACTGGTATCAGTAGTACGGGCATGGCGACGGCATCGGAAACACCCAGGTGTTGAACCGGGATGGCCGGCAACACATGAGCGAGCATCGGAACGTGGCCAAGCGGAGTATGCGTCAGGGTCTGGGGTTGACCGTGCCCCGCAACGAGGATGACAGGCACAGCACTCAGTATCTGGCGCAGTATTACCTGAATCGGGGCGTGCTCGGCCAGTTCCAGCTCTCCGTAGGCGGGCACGGCAACCGCTGGAAACGGTCCGGAGCCAGCTAGCGCGGGGCAGTAACACGGGACGGAGTGCACAACAAACCGACTCCGGGGCCTGTCGTCCATCACTCCGTTCGGCAAGCTGGTCATCATCAGTCCGCAGGGGATGCGAACAAATAGCTGCGGCGTGCCACCAAGAACGACCGGAACGTCGACGAGTGTGCCGTGGAAGTAGTACCTGCGCATTTCGATCGGGTTTCCGTCGTACGGCGCGGTCCGGCGTTGCATCGCGACGCTGCTCGCAGGAGTGTAGTCGATGTTAAAAGCAGGCATGAGATTATCGTGCGTGCAGACAATCGAGTTCACGGACAGCGGGAACGGCAGCGTCGACAGCGTTCCCGACAAAGCGCTCATCTATTGCGCAGTTTCGCTAACAGCGTCTACTTCCGAACCCGCTGGATTGACGACCGTTCGTCGCGGAACGCATCGGAACGCGTCAGGCCCCGGATGAAAGTCTGCTGACGATGACATCGGCATCGCTTGGCGTCGGGTCTGGTTTCGTTTTCTATTTTTAACCGCGGTCTCAGGCTCGAAACTACGTTCACGCGTGGATGCGCATTAAGGGAACCGATGATTTGCTCTGTATTTCGGGCGTTTCCGTTCCGTGTAAGAATGACCTTTCGCATTTGCCTTCGAATTGTTCTTCGTTTTGATGTGCCTCGTACGCCTCGTGTGTCTGCTACGCCTGCGCGCTTGGAAGCTGAACAATAAGATGTGTGTAACCTTGGGCTGTGGGTGCTAGTCGCGTAGTGGTAAGTCTGTCCGGGAAGACGCCAAGGGCTAGTTTTCAGAAGAGAAGAGGTCTGATAAGCACTCGCTTGTTTGTTTTGCATTGGGTATGACTGGTTTGGTGGTTTCGTTCATCTAGTTTGCTTGATTACTTGCGTCCTTTCAATATATTTATTTATTGCTGGCCTCTCAGAGAACTAAGCGATGCGGCGTAATGGTCATAGAGTGTGTTGCCAGCCCCTACTTGCGCAGAGCTGGCGTTGGCGCCTTCCAAGCAGATTTGAAGCGCGATCGTATAAAAATGCTTATGACATGAAGAGCGCTTGGCAGTGCCGAGTGACCTCGCATCTGCAGATTATAATGCATTCTTACATGTTCAGAGAATAGTCGAAATCTTATGCTCGTACGTGAGAAGCATGTTCTCGCGCTAAAGCGGTCAACAAGAACGTGGTAAGAACATGCCTTCACGCACATGTTCTTGCGAACATATAAGCAAAATATAAATATTATCGAAGCCAGGTATTCATTGACAAGTAGTTCGCACGAACGAAAATATTAGGGACTCGAGGTTGGGCTTGCAATCCCTCTGGCCAAGCGTAGCACCACTATAAATTACGATGGCTCTACCGTGCGAAGTTCATGTGGGACATCAGAACACCACGTTTTAAAGCTCCTTAGACAATAGTTCAGACTAGAGGGCGACTATGGAAACGTGTCTTTTTCTGTTGCAACTGCCCTCACTACTCGATAGGCTAGTAGTTCTCCCGTTCAGCAAGAAAAAAAAAGCGGGAAGAAATCAAGAGAAAAACGAAAAGCACCGTTAAACATGTGTGGTACGAATTGCATAATCGGTGAAAACATTAAATTGGTTATTTCTGGTTTCCACCCGATCTGTATTAAACTTTACGAATACCATACGGCTACTATCGTTGTTCGCACAGAAAAATGAAGAACATATCTTTTTATTCGCTTGGGTTGCCACGCGGCACAACGTCAGTACGAAGCTAAATATAAAAATGCAGGTCCGTTTCATAGAGATACTGCGTTATTAAAAAAAAAGAGAGAGAGACTACAATATTTACTCACATTACGTCCCTACAGATGAATTGTCTCAATACTTCTATATCTATCTATCTATCTATCTATCTATCTATCTATCTATCTATCTATCTATCTATCTATCTATCTATCTATCTATCTATCTATCTATCTATCTATCTATCTATCTATCTATCTATCTATCTATCTATCTATCTATCTATCTATCTATCTATCTATCTATCTATCTATCTATCTATCTATCTATCTATCTCTTCCCCTTCCCACAACGCCGAGTAGCAGGCTAGAGGAATATACCTCAGACAAAATATATTTCGTATGATTAAACTTCTCTCTCTCTCTCTCTCTCTGGCAATACTTATTTGCAAGAGAAACCAAACAATTCGTTTACTAATGAACTAATTATATGAGGTAACCTTTTAGTTGCAGACTTTAGAAACATTGTGGGCGCGTGAAGGCAGCGCGCATCAAGTCGCCATCCGTCTCGGCTCACCGTCGCACGCTTTCCCTCGTACACAAAGCATGCGGGGCGCAGGGCACGATAGGATCCTATCGCACTTGGGGTTTACACGGAACCTCACGGCGACGCCAATGGCGAGAATTCGCTCGGAGTTTCCGAATAGAGACAGAGAAAGAGGAAAGACAGGGAGGTTAACCAGAGAAAAAGATCCGGTTTGCTACCCTACGCTGGGGAGAGAGGGGAGGGAGAGGTAAAGTGGTAACAAAGTAGAGATAAGTTTGCGAATAAAGTGCTATTGTAATTGATACTCTAGTAAGTGGATAAAAGAACGGCCGCCGCATCGGCTCAACGGTAGAGCTTGGCGCGCGTAATGTGGAATAGGTGTTCTCATTTCGGTCACTTCCACTTCCCTTTAGCGTCTGCGTTGCAAAGAACGGTTAACTGCGCGCATGCGCCTTTCCTTAGTTGACATTAAGAGGAAAAAGTGGAGCTAGGCAGGCCATGCAATGTGTAGGTTGGTTAACCGCTGGTCTATGTTACAGCACGAGTAGCACGAGACTGGAAGAGCAGTCGAGAACGGTAAATAGGTCTTGTGATGAAATTGCGAAGTTCGCAGGCCTGTAAGATCTGGTCAGACGGCACAGTACAAGGGCAATTGGATATTACTGGGAGAGGCTTTCATCCTGCAGTGGTCATAAATAGGATTATGATGATGATGATTACAATTATGATGATGATACGCTTTTCCTGACTTTATTGTCTGTTAGCCTCATGTTTTTTTAACTAACAGCTGTCAAGGGCGTGTAACATAGTCTAAGGAAAGATAACGTATTAAGCACATGATCACAGGTTGAAGGTTCTTGCCCGTGACCTTGTAATTTTACATGCCAGAACAATGCGACGGACCAACAAAAAAACCGTCATTCGGATAATTTCAATCATTGCTGTAAGCTATGGGGCATGCAAATCAATTACAATAAATGAACTGGCGCACCAGAAAAAGAAGGCGAACGTAATGTCTTTTGCATATCTTATTGTCGGTAATTTACTTGTACACGCTAATCAATTCAAGTATTTAGACGTCATCAAACCGCAAAACTACGCGCGAGGTACATACGGACAACATATGAACACACATACGGATAACGTGTGTTCGGTGGCGACTCAAAGGCATGGACCCTCGAGGAAGAAACTGGAGCAAGCAGTGAGAGATGTTAAGCTGATTGCTTGCGAGACTGTCATGTTAGACCTGCTCCGGAATACGCGTCAGTCGTCTGCTGATCAGGGAAGTCTAACATTTTTTAAGTTAATTTAGAAAAAAAAAGTGAGACGCCGCGCAGCACGCTTGTTAGGTACCGACGGAAAGAGTCAGTCACGCAAATAATGCTGCAGTCCTGCGTGTTATAGCTGTTGGAATCGACTTAAAATGCGTGCAGAAACGGTCGACAATGATTGTCCATGTAAGCGAATAGCTCGAACGAACGAACGAACGAATGAACGAACGAACGAACGAACGAGCGAGCGAGCGAGCGAGCGGGAAATAATGAGCGAACACGAGAGAGCAAACGAACAAGGGAGAGAGGGTGCGAGCGAGAGAGAGAGTGGTCGTTTTCTCTGCCGAGTACGACCACCGATAATTTTGAACCAACTACTGAGCAACCTCGAAAATGGCCCGAAAAAGCCAAAGAAAGCTATTCGCTTTAAAAATTTTTGGGGACAGCGATAAACTGATAAAGAAGTGTATGTGAGGCCTTCAAGGAAACAAAATGATCGTGTTATTCACATTCACGTATGTAGCCTTACCTTGCTCGCACAGTGTGTTTCTCAATTCTATCAAAGCCAACAGCAAAGCTGCCGTAATCACTCATATTTAGCGTCTCTCAGAAGGCATGCCGAGCCGACAGATCGAGCCCAACGAACAACACTAACAGCGAACGTACAGAACGAAGACTGCAATTGGAGCGTCGAATTCACACGGACCCCAGGGCACGCCGGAGTGTCTGGTAACCTTGTAAGCAAAAGCCCGGACCGAATTACTCCGGGCGCACGGTCTTTCTAGCCGTCGCGAGAACACACTTAGAAAGCTAAGGCTTAACACTTCCGAGTTCTCTCCGCCACATCCCTCACGTCCACGCAAGTACGCCGTCCCTATGAGGGAGGCTCGACGGGCATTCTTTTAACCCCCTGCGCGGGCCCTCCACATCTACAACTGCATTTCTACTGACCCATGCATCCACCTGCCCCCGCTCAGCGGGGTACTCCAATGGACCGCACGTCATTTGGGAATGTCCCACCATCGGTCCCCACCTCTACCAACTGCCCCGATCACAGTTATGCCGCTCGACCCGGCTCGGCTGACCCAAGCGACATCTGCAGGAGTCCAGCAGTATCTCGTGGCAAACATCCAGCGAGCGCTGGATCTGCGCCAGGAAAACGCCTTGGAAATAAGGATGTAGCGGCCGTAGCGACAAATAAAGTTTTTCTTTCATCATAATCAACTTCAAACTTAATTTCAGCTACTATAAAAACGCATTAATGTAAAAAATCAAACAGACGCGTTACATTTAACGAGACGAGCACTGTGGAAATAAGCGGGTGAAGTTTCTTGGGAAAATTATCATATGTTCTTTGTCGACTCACTGGCTGTCGCAGTGCCACCTGCTAAAGTTTCCTGGTTAGCATTAGCACAGACCTATCGCGGTGGTCACATTCCGATGAGGGGGCGGACAACAAAAAACGACCATGCACTTCGGTTAATGACCGCGATCAAGAACCCCAGGTAGTCGAAAATACGTAAAATAATAATTGATTCGCGTGGTTTCATGCCCCAAAGCAAACATTAGGGCTTATGAGCAACGCGATAGCTTAAACAACTTCTTTAACGTGCTCCTTAATCAGGGTGTCTACCAAGCTGACATGTTCAAGTTCTCTGAGCGACACAGAACTTTATTTTACGTCAAGACAGGGCTGGAGGGGGGGGGGGGACACCCCGTCGCCCGATGCTGTCACCCTCATGTAACCATTTAAAAAAATTAAAAAAAACACCATAATCCAGTTTGAATAGTCAGGAGTAGTGCTTACTTTATTCAAAATAGAAAATTGAAGGTAGGGGACAGTAAGATGCACAACAAATAAAATATCTTCAAAAAAGAAAAATGATAAAGCCCAGTGTAAATAGAGTCGAACATTTTGAAATAAGTATAGAAAGAGACGCATTCAGAAGCAAATATTTTCGAAAATGAGCTATTTCTATCAAGTGATAGCAAGATCATTGTTATTAGGCCGAAACTTTGTCTCAAGTGAGATTCTCTCAGCAGCTGGAAAGTGAACCTCAACTGTCCTGACACACCCTTAGCACACGCACAATGCCTCCTTTTTGTGTTTCACTGCTTTCAAGCGTTTATTCTAGTTTGGATGAGGGTCCCCTGCACCTTTGCGTCAGCCAACACTTTTTGAGCTCAAGCTCCTTCAAAAGAAGAGGGGGTACACTTTCTTTCCCGATCATTCCTCAGTGCGACAGTCATATCTGTTTTTGTCCTTGTTCCGCCACGCATTCGCCCCACGGACCCTTTCAAGCATCCTTTTAGTCAGTTGAACAGTCAACGTCCGATTTTTCGTACTCCCTAGGGACCACGAAAAGGTCCGAAAAGTCTAATCGGGCAGTCCGAAAAAAATGAATGCGTGTCTTTCACTGCCCTTAATGGCTCAAATCCTCACAGGCACGTCTAAAAAAGCTCTGTAGTCCTACCAGTACACTTCTTAGGCATATACGTGTTCATACTGTGGCAGGAGACGGTGGGTGCACGCGTGTAAATTTATGGAATACGTACCGTGTCCCGTGATAATTGCCCCTTCGCACGCTTGTTAAGCTTCACCGCAGTACTTTACGTACGCTTCACCGCGTAACACTGCTGTGCTGAGGCGAAGCCGTCTTTCGGAAACCGGCATTATGCAACGCGTTATGCTTCCTAAGCTTCGAAGCCAATCGCGAGGATTACAGAGGCGGAGTCGGTGCCATTACTGACAGCGGCGAATTCTTCCAATGAAAAACACGGCACCGAACGGCAAGAACCTTAATAGAGAACGTCGAAGCAGCTAAGCCTAGCACTTCCGCGGTGGTGGCTACGGCTGCCAGCGGATCTGCGGGCGAGAGCGCTGGTTCGAGGCGGCCAGATGATCAAAACAGCGATGTTGGCTTTGATTAATGCCGTTTCGGACCTGCGGTGGCAGCAAAAAGTCCAAAAAATCGGACAGCGAAGGGTTTCTTGCGTCTGAAATTACAGATTCTTACACATGAGAATCGGACAGTGAAGGGTTCTCGCGTCTGAAATCACAGATAGCTACACATTGACCCTATGGGGCACGTGGTGGTGCCGCGAACCCGTCCGCATTATCGAGCATATCACAAAAATCGAGTGCCCGGAAAAATCGGTCGTTGCCTGCACACTGGCAACTACTTCAGCCACCGACACGGTGTCAAAGACAATTCGTTACGATTCCTCTCCTTTACTCGAGCCAGCAGTAGGGAGACTTTCGTTCCCTTTCAATAAAATGACATGCAAGTTTCCCTGATTGAAGCACAAATTCCCTGAGTTTTTCCCCCCAGACTATTCAAAATCCCTGAGAATTCCCGGTTGGCAGACACCCTGCAAGTTAATAAAGGTGCGCGGGCATTGTTGCATTTTGCTCCCAACTGAAATGGAGCCGCCTCGCCTGGAGTGGCACCCTCTGAGCCACCGCTGTAGCCAGGCAAACAAAAATAATGACAAGGACGGCATAGTGATAATTAAATGTGTCTTGACGTAAATGTCAGAATAATCGATTTGTCTCTCTTAATATCCTTAGCCCCTCTCGCTTATGAATCGCACATTTTAATTAAGAAACACAGGTGAATTCCCTTTCGCCTTCCGTGGCTTCATTTCCCGCTGGCTTCAAAGAGACAGAACAAATTGCGGTGTAAAACGCAAAAAGAAAAGTTTATTTTTATTCAACGCAATAAACGTCGCGGCACCTTCTTGGAACCGCGATAGGAGGAACTTATTCCGTCTGTCTAACGGTTACACGAGGATTTAAAACATGACGGTCCCGCCACGCGCCACCAGCGCGTGACCCGCGCGCAACTGGATGTAGATAAGGCCAGTTCAAAAGCACGCGCTCAACACCCGTCGCTGGGCGAGGCACACACGAACGACCCCGGACGACACGCCAAGGTCGACGTGGTCACTGCGCTAGATTCCCGCGAAGTGAGCGCACGTGGTCTAATATCTTCAATGCCGGACCCAGACGGAGCTTCATGTTGACGTGCAAGTGGCGACTCTTCAGCAGAAGCAAGGCTCTGCCGTCCACCTCCTGCTCACGGAACACCCCGGCGAATCGCTCGCACCCCGGGAGCCCACTGATATATTGCACGACGTCGTCGACCGTCCAGCTTCTCGGGTCCTTTCCCGGCAATGCCGATGGCTGGAGCAGCGGCGTGAGATCCTGCGCCTGCGAAGCAGGCTGCCCGGCAGGCTTCGGCGCCGGTGTAGTCCACGTTGCGTTTGCGGCCGGAATCGGAGTCGGGGACGGCGCTGATGCGCTCATTTCTTCCATGGCCACGTCACCGCAACCAGTTGCCTCACACGTAGCGTGCGAAGCCACGTTCTGAACCGGGACCGGATACGAAGCCGAGATCGGTGACGAGAACGTATTCTGGACGGGACCGCAATCTTGAGGGGCAGCAGGTTGACGTCTGCACGCGCACACAACGGTCGGAGCTGGGTCGTGCTTCGAGCTCGCGACACACGGCGTTGGCGGCGGTAGTGTCCCACTTGGGGCCAGCTCGTGTTCGAAGCTCGACTCACCGGCCGCAGCAGACGTAGCCGCCGCATCCCGATTCGATGCGAGGTCGACGACGGCCGGCGCGTCATTCTTACTTTCGAATGCCGGACGAGGATCCGGAACCTCCAGAGAAGCCCGGTGCGACACCTCCAGCTCCGGGAACACGTGACAGGTAGCCTGTCCGGACTCCGGAGAGCTTCGTCTCCACAAACCGACCGAGAACGGTTCGGTCGACTCTTGCACGACGTTTCCGGCGATGACGTGCGTCATGACGCCCGCCTGGGACGACAGTTTGGGCACGTGGTCGAAGAGTTCCGACAGGCTTACTTTGGTCACGGGAGGCAGGGAGCTGAGCCAGCGCTCGGCGCTTAGGCGAGACCTCACGGGAGAGCCACGTCGCCGTCCGCCACGCCGCCGCCGCGTTGTTCCACGGGTCACGGTGCCCCTCGTCGTCGCCGTGTCGTTACGCTGGCCGCGTCGATTCTTTTCGCGCATCCGCATGGAGTCCATCGCAGTTGTTTTCCGCTGGCAGTGCGTAGCCCTAGCAATAAGAGAGTTGCTTTGTGCTTCCTTTGTTCAAGTGAGCCCGGCAACGACAGTGCTCGGCGCGCGAACCACTCGGATGAACGATTTGCTGATGATGATGTCACTGTCACGTGATATCGCGCGGAGGTTTTTGTTTCGAGTGTAACCTGGTTTCGGTTTCCCAATAAAGTGCTTGATCAGTGAGTGGGAACTGCGCGCGTACCTTCTTTTGTTGTCTCATTACGCTTGCTTGCTTGCTTGCTTGCTTGATTGATTGATTGATTGATTGATTGATTGATTGATTGATTGATTGATTGATTGATTGATTGATTGGATCCTGCACGAGGGTCGCTACTAGAGACCGGATGTTTAGGTACTAAATAAGGCTGTTTTCGGCGCCTTTGAAAGGCTCTAAAGCTGTCATTTCAAGGCATATATAGGGTGCCCCAGCTTACTTTAGCCACAGTTTAAATATGTGCCGATGCACTCCAAGACGACGCGACCAAATGCATGCTGCTTATTATTGTATGTAGTATGTCACACTATTTCTTGTATCCTGCTTTATTGGATAATTAGTCTACATTAATTAGCCAGCTTCTGAAGCAACGAAATTTGGCCAAAATTACAGTTAGGAAGTTGTAGAGCGATTTGCAAAACTTCCGATTAAACAGTTTACAACTTTCTATCTATGTAAGCAGAAGGGACAGAAGAGAGAACAGAGCGCTCTGTTCCCTCATCTGTCTCCTCTGCTGTCCTTGCGCTGTTATTCAAACTTTAAAGCATGTTTCGCCAACAAGCCCAATCCTACACACTTCCTAATTACATTTCTCGTACAACGGGCCCTTTTTAATGTTAGCGCTCTGTTCTGTCTTCTGTCCCCTCAGCTGCCCTTGCGCTGTTTTCAAACTATAAAGCACGTTTCACCAACAAGCCCAATACATAACCATTTTGCTGGTGCGGCCTGTCGACACCCGAGATTAGAGCACTGCGCGGGCCCGGTCCATCCGAAGCGTTTCTTCTGCGGGCCGGGCCGGACACCTTCACGCTCAATAAAGGGCCTCAGTATAGTGTCTTCGAGCACATGCGAACGTCATGCACTGCATGGTCCAAGGCATTCTGTGGGAAGCTGAAGTGACACGTGCAAGGAGTTGGCTCTTACTGTACCTTAGCAAAGAAAACAGAAAAAACAGATGAAGTTCTATCTTTTTTTCCTTTTACCCAAGAACGAACTTTGTTTCCGCGTAAGGAAAAAGAAATTATACAGAAAACCGCCATTCAAAGCATTTCCCTGTTACCACTTCTGCAGTTGCACTATTACGTACTGACATATTATTTTAGCGTCAACGCAAGGGCTGTCTCTGTCTACTTGTTCGTTTATTTAATGATGTATGCTCGTGGAATTCGCCTGTTTGTATCTGTATATGCATATATATTCGCATGCTGAATGACCTCATAGGACGAAAACATACGACCAAGGCAAAATGCATGCGCACCAACGTAAAAATAGCGTATGCAATGGGCCAGACCACTGATGTTGCCATCGGAGAAACAAAGATTTCGGTCTTTTATTGCTTATACATCACAGCTGATAGATGATGAGACTGACATTCAGGGTAGAATCTGTAAGAAAGAATTTTTTTTCTTTTTACTTACAAGCCTGGCCTGCCCATGCAAACGCGGGCCCTGGCTAAGCTTATTAATGAACACCCGGGCCCGGGCCAGGCTCGGGTCGTAACATCAAGCCCGTGCAGTGCTTTACCTATGATAATGATTCAGAGGCAACTCGGCTTTTTGTTGCCACCCCTCTACTAAACTTAATTTCTTTGTTCTTCGAGTTGCTAACTGCAAGCTATCAAGGTACATTTGGCATCCGTTGTCCTTGCCTGCATATCAACGTCACGTTCCGTGATTATGCCGTCTTGGCCGTTCCCATACAATGGCGCTGCCGCTCTAACGCCGAGCTGAAGGCATGGCGTTCGTAGTGCACAGAATGCCACCTAAGAACCGCCTGCAGTAAAAAAAATAAGATGCGGCAGGTAGAAAGTGACGAAAGCAAGAATCAAGATGTGTGCAAACTGTTTCATTCAGAAGGAATAACGTCCCAGCTCCTTGTTGGACCACCATAAAAAAAAATGAAAGATCGTTAGCGCGAAGAGAAAGTCCTCGCTCACGATTTTTTTCAACAATGCTCAGCACATGGTGTCACTCGTTGTGCTGAAATTAGTCCGAAAAAGATTGGGCAAAACACTGTTGCTGCCGGTGTGTACCACGTCGGGCGTTCCAACGAACTAGGCGAGTCCATTTAGTGCATCTCTCGCAGCGAATTTATCATTCCGCACATCTTGACCGCTGGTCCCAGCTTCATGTTCATCGCCGACATCAAGTGGCGCTCGTTCAGCAGAAACAGCGCTTCGCCGTCGATCTCCTGGTCGCGGAATTTCTCGGCGTAACGCTCGTATCCCGGCAGTCTCACGACGTACTCGGCCACGTCCTCCACCGTCCACTCCTCGGGACAGTGCCCCCTCGGCGGGAGAGGGAGAGGTCGCGGCTTCAGAGCGACAAAGACTTCATATGGCGTCAATACTGGCGGTGGCGGTGGCTCGTTTCGGGCCAGCGGTGGAGCAGGCTCGCGGGTGAAGCCCCGTGCACAGGCCAGAGCCGAGGTAACGGCCGGGTCCCGCTTCGGGGCGCGCTCGACGACAGTTGGCTTCACATTCGGGCTGTCGACGGCCCGGCGGGGATCCCGAACAGCAGAAACCGACGACGCCGGACCGGCCTGCACGTGGCCGGTAGTTTGTCCGGCCCGCAGAGAGCGCCGTGCTCGCAAACCGATCGTCGACTGCACGGACTCTTCTTGCACGACTCTCCAGCCGAAACTGTGCGTACCGGCCACCGCCTGGCACACCATTCGATGGGAGCCGCGTCCAAAGCGCACCGACAAGCCTACTCGTCTCGCCGCCGGGGCCTCTGACGAGAGCCAGCGTTCCGCGTCTCGGCGAGAAGACACGCTAGAGTCCCGTTGTCGTCCACAGTGCGCCATGCTTGTCGCAGCTCGGCCGACGTCGCCGCCGGCGCGCGGGCCTGCCTTCGTTCCACGGGTTCTAACGGTGCTCATGACGGCACTTGAACGATGATGACGAAGTTTAACACCCTTTCGACGATTACACACATACAAGCCACGATGTTTGACGCCGTAGTCAACCGACAGTGACTCTTCGTTAGTGCGAGCACGGCAGCGGTACGGTTTACGGAGCCAATCGCTCGGATTACCCGGATGAACCGTTTGCTGATGACGATGACACCGTCGCGCGCCGAGGTTTTTGTTTCGGGTGTAACTGGGTTTCGTTTTTTAATGAAGCGCTCGATCACGAAGTGGAAACTGCACGTGTACGTTCTCTTGGTGTCTACTTTTTGTAGATTGATTGATTGATTGACATATTTATTCAATGATTAATTGATTGATACACCCTGACAACCTATACGAGGGTGATGACAGAAGTTGTAGAGGTTTCAGCTGTAGCGCATTGAGTTGCTAATATTGGTGGTGATGTCGCAGCCGCACTAGTTTCGTTATGGTTAATTCGAGGGTATCGGAATGGAACGAAACAAACGATATTTTTGACTGAAAAGAAAACGCAATTGAAACGTTATTTACTATTTTGTTTCGGAGTGAAACCGAAACATTTTTTATCGCTTCTCGGTTCAAGGGGAAACTCGGCGATCCGAAACAACTGACGTCAGGCAACGTCAGCATTAACTCGTACTTCAAGCAGGGACAGTGCGAGCGACAGTCCGTCCAGAGTTACACTAATCTAAGCCTGTCGCTCGGTGCACCAGCAGGTCGGCGTCGTAGCAAAATCCAGGGCTTGCTCGCTGAAGAGCTTATCGTTTCGTTTTCTACAGGTGCAACGCTTTATTAACGAAGTGTAATCGTTCGTTTGTGTTTGTTTAAGTTCACGTTATCGGAACAGTGTTGACGCATTTACGCGCGTACACTGGATGACGTGCTGCTTTTGGGATCATGCTCGGTGCCTCGACTCAAGGCACTGAGCATGATCTCAGAATTCATAATGCACTTAGTGAGAAAAATAAATGTTTTTTATCGTTACTTTGCTTCGAAAATTTTTTGCGTGCAAACAAAAATCCGTTTTGAAACGTTACGGGTCATTTTTTTTTTTTGTTCCGTAGCAGAACAGGAAGGGAACTTTTTCAGTGGAACGAAGCTGAAAATACAACGAAAAAAAAAAACATTTTAGTTCGACATCCTGCTAATTTCTGAAGAGCTGAACACGACATTGCGAAACACAACTCCGTTTGCGACGCGGACGCGTTGTTATGGAAGGGCGTGCGACTCGAAGTCGCCTACTCTTCTTTGTCTCGTCGCCTGTATGCCGCTCCTACCGCGTTGAACCAGTACCAATTAAATACTACTACTACTATCAAATACTACTCAAGAAGAGTGCCACTTTGGGCAAATTGTTTGAACATCGAGGCACCGAAAGGAAGCGCCCGTGTTGTCCTGTTCTCGTGGTCCTGTTGTCTGCGCTGTTGTTCTTTTTTTTTTTCCTTCTTTCAGCATGTCCTGCTAAAGCGTTATTCGACAACTTGAGCAAGACAATCGGCGCTTTAATGAGCAGGCGTTATGAGGCCACGTGCTGCGCCCTAATGAGAGGAGCTAGTGAACAAATATCGCAGGGTTTCAGGAGATAGTTTACATACTCTGTTTCAACGGGTCAACTCTTTGTAACACTTTCCGCAGAGCCAGTTTCTCAAAAACTAGGGTTGTGGGTTTGGAATTACGTCGATAAAATTAAAAAAAAAAACAAGTACGCTTATCCCACGTGCTATGGGAATCGGTTTAGCGCAGTTTTCAGTGGTGTTCGCGTATAGGGAGTGGGAGAAAAAAATATATATATACGAAAGGCGAAGAATGCGGTCTGGCACGTACCCAGGATTTTTGGGGGGGCGGGGGGGGGGGGGCAACCCAAAGTAGCTTTTCTATCCAAATGAGGGGAGGGGGTACTTTTACTAGTACAAATGTGAATAACGCTCGCCATTCGCCATAAAGACGAGCAAAGCCGCAAAAGAGAAATGAAATAAGGTGTATCTCACAGGTACGCCTGTGAGATACACCTCTTCTTTACTAGGCAAACAAGGAACCACAGCAAATGGAATCGCGCAGGAAAGAAGCGCAGGAAGAACACTGCCAAGAACAATTTAAAAAAGCGAAAGTGTAAAATAAAGATTTCTATGGTATCATACAACTTAAAAAAAAAAAAGAAGAAGCAGTAGTTGACAACCAAGGCACACGGACTACGCGGGGCTGTGTTACTCCGCCAGCCAATCACAGAAGCAAACAAAATCGTCATCATGCGGTCTCTTCAAAATGGCGTCGTACTTGATACCTCCGGAGCGTCTGCTGTTCTTGAAGAGCTTCTGCGGAGCTTCTGCAGATGTTTTACCGCGTTGAGTAGTCTGCCAGCGTTTGACAGTGCTTTTGTTTGCTCGGGACAGACGCTGAATCGACGCAGCTTCCACGTGCGACGGTTTCGCGTTTGTCCAGACGCGCAAGGGAAGAGCCGCAAAATAAGTAAACTTTTACACTCGGAGGTGTGTTTTGTCTTATTGAACTGTTGCTAACAAGGTGTTTTTCCTCCCCAGCTAAACTTACATGGATGAAAACGAGGGACTCTATTCTGAAGCGCTCTCACTTGTGCGTGCTTTGCCTCCGTAGCTTTCACCTCACAGACACAGAAAGTTGTCCGCGCGCTCACGCTCAGATGCTTTTGTCTTGCTGTGCTGCGTGGTGCGGACCGGCTCTGTTCTGCGCCAGGTTCACTGCGGGATCTTGATGTTCAAAACTAGTCAAAATCAGCGAGACCCTATGGCAGCGACACCGATAAGCAGACCGGCCAAAGTTTAATTTCTACGCGGGCGGCCGCGGCCGAGCCTGAGCAGATCAGTTTCTTCCGGAAGTACGTATTTATTGTCGAATTTCGAAAGCGTATTTTCGCTTACTTCCGCCTTTTTAGTAAACTGCGTCAATAAATACACACAGTAACATTAGGCAGAAGCGCATTGACCCAAACACGCTTCCTGATTGTTGCCAGCTATTGGGAAATGGCAGCCGCGTATACGAATCTGCTATATTACGAAATAGAGAGAGAGAGAGAGAGAGAGAGAGAGAGAGAGAGAGAGAGAGAGAGAGAGAGAGGGGATGCATACAATGCAGGGGGTCAACCAGAGGTAATTGCGGTTTGCTACCCTGCACGGGGGAAAACGTCAAGGGGGATATAAAGAGAAATAGGGTGCAAGGGGGAGACAGGAGAGAAAGAGAGACGAGCACGAACGAACCCTGTGACAGCGAAATAAAGCGTCCAGAAAAGAGTGAGGAGGAGGCCTCGGTGGGAAAGGGAGCGTTTGAGAGAAAGGTGACTTGGCGCTCCAATGGCGAGATCCGCGCATGACTGCGAAATTTGGCTGAGATGTTCACAGCAGCGTACGCTGTCCGTGGCGTCTGCTTTTTTTCGCCAAGTCCGAAGAGCGGTTCAGGGCCTCTCTAAGTGCAAGTCTTCGAGCTCGAAACTCCAGAACAAGTACGAGGATGCGAGCGGCATAATTATTGTACCACTGAAGCTTCTCTACAACCTGCAGTTTCAGTTTCGTTTGTCAGGAGTTCTACGTGTCGTGACGTCACGACGCAGAAGGTGGTCACGTGGGAGCAAGACATGGCGGCGTTCCGGCACTCCCTCCTGCTAGCACTGTCGTCTGATATGCCATTACATTAAACGGCGCAGCCAGTAGCGTGATACCGGACAACCGAGCGAGCCGGGGCGAGTGCCAAAGCGAGTGCCAAAGCGTCAGGTTGTTCTGCTCCCACGTGACCCCCTTGTGCGTCGTAGCGTCACAGAGACCTACTCCACACGCTTCTGGAAGGCGAGATTGAAAGTGGTCGTACAAAAGCTTTAGACGCTTCCAGTGTCACTGATGTACCGGTACGTTTCCGCATTTCTGTACCGCCATGTTCCTTTCGATATTCCTTTTGTCAGATAAGAATGCGAGTGTCATACCAGGAGAGTATTTGACATTGTCCGCGCCAATTTTGCATATTTACACAACCAAAAAGAAACCGTTCTGTTCGTTTTATAATATCCGAGAGAAAACCCGATGCTGGGGGTGCGTCACCTCCAAAGAAAAAGAAAGAAGAAAACGACGTTGAAAAGGTTAACGCCGCTGTGAGGCTTGCTGCTACTTGTTCAAGGTTTCGAAATCGAGCGCTTTCATTTAAGTTAAAAATTTAAAACGGAGAAATGTGCACGTTAGTTGTCCTTTAATTTAAATTGGTGCCGAGTCATGTTGAATGTACCCCGAGAAAGCCTGTATGCCACACATTATGCGCTGTTGTGGCGCTGGAAAGTACTTACATCACTGCCAATCAGATAACTGCATAACCCTGCCGCGCAAAACTGGGAAAGTGAACGAACGAGGAATATTTATACCTGCATTGCCGATTTAACCGTCGAAGACATTTCTAACAAAATTATATTTTGCCGGTGTAGAATGTCGGCACTGCTCATAACGATTCAGACGCTGCTCGACTTAATTTGGTTCTTGCCTCACTTTATTTTTGCTCTTTGAGTTGATAACTGCCAGCGCACAAGATTCTTTCTTCAGGTTGTCCTCGCCTACATATTGACCTCAGGTGCCGCATGCACAACCTTGACCATTCGCTATTCTTACGGCGCTACCATTACTACATTTACCTGAATCTGCAACGTGCGAAAAGTACTGAGTACCACGTAGGAACCGCCGGCGGTGACAATTAAAACAGGCAGTCAGGAGATCACGAAAACAACGGGGGAAAATGTACAAACCCTTTCATTTAACAAGAATAACATTCTAGGTTCTTGTTGGACAACCATGAATAAAAAAAAATGGCAGAGAGAAAGAGAAAGAGAAAGAGAAGAGTCGCTCTTGCTTTCGGCAACGCTCTGCACAACATGTCACTCGTTGCAGTGACGCCAGTCCAGAGTGAGACCTGTGGGAAAAGCACTGCTGGCGCTACAACGAACACCACGCGAACACAACGGATGTTGCCATGAACAAGCACGAGTTCAGTTCAGGGCGCAGCCCTCAGCGAACTTATAATGGCGCACACCTTCAGCGCTGGCCCCAGCTTCATGTTCATCGCCGTCATGAGGTGGTGCTCCTTCAGCAGGAACAGCGCTTCGCCGTCGATCTCCTGGTAGCGGAACTTCTCGGCGTAGCGCTCGCACCCCGGTTGTTCCGCGATGAACTCGACCACGTCCTCTACCGTCCACACTTCCGGGGTGTTCATACTCCGCGGGGGAGGAGGTGCAGGTTGCTGCAGCGGTGCACTGAACACCTGCGAAGCCGTCTCTCGGCGAGGCTTAGATGGCGACGCACTTGTGCCCTTGGACTTGGCGGCGGTCACGTGAGCTGCGCTCTGTGTCATCGGCACCAGTACTACTGTCTTCTCGCTCGCTGATGACGTCGGAGTCCGTTCGGGTGTCGAGTGCGCGGTCGACGTGGCGGCAGGTGTGCGGGTCGTGACCGGCGGCTGCGCAGTCTGGACGAGAAACGTGTCCGCCGCTTTCCGACCCTGCCTACCGCAGGGGGTCGACTTCGCGGGGCGAGCTCGAGACGGACTCGGGTCCGGCGTCGTTACAGGAGCCGGATGTGACGGCGACGGCGGTGCGTCCGAACTCACGTGACAGTTGTGCTGCACGCCCACGGCGCTGGTCGTCTCGGCGGTGGTCGTGAAAGGCTCGGGCGACTCCTGGATGACGAACCCATCGATGACGTGCGTCGTAACGCCGGGCTTGGACACGAAGTGGCTGGGTAGGCGGCGAAAGAGCTCCGAGACGGAGAGCTCTCTGCTGGTTTCTGGCACCGGCGGAGGAGCTTCGCCGGCGTCCCCGAGGCTGGGTTGAGATCCGCCGCGTTGCCGTTCCGTGAAGTACGGCGGAGTGCCTCTCGGACTCCTGCAGGTGCCAGCAGAAGCGCGACCGCGGGTTTTCTGGCCCCTCATTGGCATACTCTGCCTACCGAAGCTATATGTGCGGTGCCTTGAAGACGTGCGTAGGAACGGCGTCAGGCGTCGACGCTTTCAGAAGAGAGAGGTTCGCGCCAAGCACGTGGGGCTAGTAGCACAGGTGGCGTGTCAGGCCTCCGTCCACTGCAGCGGTCGCGTTCAGCTTGCGGAGTCGTTTCGGCGGGTATGGAGAACGTGGCCGAACGAGAAAGTCTGATGATGGTGATGTTCGTGGCACGCGTAGGTGTGTTCTTCACGCGCAGACGGGCTAAAAAAGTATAGCAGCTCATCGTTCGGAGGAAAAAATAAAGCCAAGCTTGAAGCTCCACCTACAAATTGACTAGTATATATGCACGTTTATTTCTTTTTTCACCGAAACATGACACTTTTCGCGAGCATTCGTTAACAAAATCGCGTTAATCGCTGTGACAGCGTCGACATCACGTCTTCAGCAGAAGGGTTGCTCGCGCAAACCAATGTGGAGGAGCAGAAAAAGAAGAAGAATTACGTCACGCGAGCTCTCGATGAATGGGTCTTCCCCCGCGTAATTCTTTGACGCACGCGCAAGCCAGGTCGATTGGACAATGCGAAGAATCGGTATGGCAACGATAGAGCGTTCGAGGCCGATCCTCCTTCAGAGTGGGCTGCGTCATCTAACTGAGGAACAACAAAAACGAAACAAGAAGACGAGGCGAGGACAAAAAAAGTAGCAGGACTATAAAGTGCCCGGATTGTTTCGTTCCTTGTCACGCTGTGGTCTTGCACACATCGCCTTTTTAAAGCGCTCTTCAAGTATATCGAACGGTTCACGGGATGAGACCGACGAGGAAAACCGTCGGCGTTGATGAGCGTCCAAAGAGAAAAAGATTACACAAATTTAGCTTGAGGTTCTACCTCGGGTTTGGTATGCAAACAGCTGCTCAAACAGGAACGCCGATGTGCGCGCGCATATGCTCGCGCTACCAGTGGAAGCTATGGAACGCTGGCCAAGAACCGTCGAAGCCGTTGAGCGGAGGAGCGGGACGGGTGCGTCTACTTGGATTTGCCACTTTTGGCGCTAAACGCATTTTTTTTTCGTCTCTAAGGTGCATTCTAAACCTCGACGCGCGGGTCACGCATACGTCGTCGATAGCAGGGCACCGACGGCGCTAATCAAATCAAATCAAAATCAAAATAATTTTATTTCAGGGCGTTTCCTGCGGAGACAGAGACTAAAGGTTGAAACAGCCTGACTGGGCCCCTGCACCCGTTCAGTTCATACAGCATTTGCGCGCACAATAACGTATACAGGGAGGTGCATATTATATGAAAATTGCAGTTGCACTCAATGTACAGCCCAAGATGGAAAAAAAAACTTGACTTCTAATACGTCAGATAACAAGTATGAGATGCATACATATGCACACAGATCATGCGCCTCGAGCATCGGTATAATTGCTGTCACAAAATCGACAGTCACTTAAGTATCCTTAGGTGATTTGAATGCGAAAGCTTGATGACTTCTCAGCGTTATCACTTCATTGGTAAGACATATATCTAAAACTCTACCTTGATTTAGCTGAATCCCACCTTAATCTGTCTTACTCTAATCTGTACCAACCTTATTCCATCTTAATCTGCCTTAAGCTACCTTAATCCACACTGATGATCTTTCCTGCCACTCGTTGCGGACAACGCAGGTTTTTCTGGCTCATGGGACCATACAATGCTTTTGCATTAATAAAACGACGAAAGAAATTTAGACTCGACGCGCTGTCAACGCTGCGCTCAACCGCCTCGATCAGTGGGGGAGTCAGAGCAGCGTTCTGGCCTTCTGTTACACTGGCATGAGCCTTTGTGCGCATTAACGTTCTTGCTGTGCCGGTGTGTTTATGCGCGCGCTCTGAGGAGGACAGGCAGTAGACGTCAAGCTAGCGTTATCACTGGGCACTGACTAACGCCCACGGCTTCCAGTCGGTGTCTCATCTCGTGCACCATCGAGGCGCCACACCAGGCACCGCCGTCGGCGGCGCTCCAAAACTACTTCAGCGTTCTGAGACGCCTGGTAGCTGCGAGGGTGCTGTTCCTTCTGCACAACAAGGGTTGCCTTACGTGCGGCGTCCTTCCGAAATGCCGCGCCCCGTGGCACCGTAAACTAATTTACATCCTTAGGTGTGGATAATGGCGTAACTACGCCTAAATATGACACCCTTACACTCTTTTTGGGGTGGAAGAGTGAGTTATAGACAGATTTACACCCATTTGCACTTGAAAGGTAGTAAATTAGTTTACAGCGTATACCTAAAACCCACACGGAGGTGTTCAAGCGCCGCTCTAGAGCTTGCTGTTACTGTCAATGCTTCAACCCTTCGGGCCGACTGCCAATTTGTTTGTGTGCTTTAAATGGCATTAGTAAAAATGTTCTCGCTGCCTTGTTGCTGGCATAGTATTCGAATATGGCTCTCAATTTGTGTGCCCCTCTGCGTTAATTTTATATCCATTCATTGGTTCATCACAACATAGCAGTACTATAAAACGGTACCAAGCAGGAAAGAGGTTACACAATGGTTTGTGCGCACCTCGATTCCACTTTATCGTAAAGGTAATCCAGTAACATTTGAGCACAAAGCGTTTTACGTCAGCACGAAAAGTGTACTAAAGCTGAGAACACATTGCACATACATTGAACTTTGTACAACTAACGAACACGTGTCAATAACGAGTTGCATTAAGAGCAGTACAAGACGTGATTAATCCAATGTATAATCTGGTTGATGTTTTATAATAGCCAAATATTTATTCGTTGAGTCACACGAAGCTCACCCTGAAGGTAAGCCTTGTGGCGCCCATTTCTGATTTCACGCAATCATTGAGAAGCCGTAGTAACTTCAACTTGAAGTGAATATTTTTTTTTCCTCGTCGAGTTACCCGTGCATTGGAAACGATGTATTATTCGGCGAGGGGGATTCCGCAATAACTTTGACCCCTTGGTGCGCCTAAATATAAGTGCTCGAGCGTTTGTGCATTTCGACTCCATGGATATGCGGCCGCCACGGCCGGGAGTCGAGCCCGCGTCCTCGAGATCAACAACGGAACGCCACCGCGGCGGGTGGCAACGAATGTTATCACGTGGTTGTCGCGCAGTATCGTAAGAAGCAGGAGGAGGAGGTTGACGCTGGAAGGAGTCGTCCAGGATGTGCGGCTCTCTCGGTTGCGCAACCTCAAATGACCGCGAAACCGGATTCGATCGGGGTCGACGAAGAAAGGAGCTGAGGCGAAGGAAAGCGGAGATGTGTCTCAAAATGAGTAAGACTGCGCTGGTTGCTCCGTGAGGGAACCCGAAACAGTAGAACACATCTTTCTTGACTGCTGGGATGCTGTGTTCCATTGGGACATCTTACAGAGAACGCTAAAGAAGGACTTGCCGACTACACCATGTGGGATTCGTTTCTTGCCTACTCTAAATGAAGACAAAGTACCCTATGACATGTTCATGCTGGTGTCCTTACATAGTTTATGGAAAACTAGAATGGCCGTGAGACATGCGGAAATAAACGCCCGGCCTGTTAAAGAATACTTCATTGAAAGCATTTGTCATATTAAGTAAATGTATAATTTGCAAAAAGAAAAACCAACATAGCTCAGTGTGATGACTGAGCTAGCGAATTTCAAGCGTTTTTAGCCCTGTGACCGCCAACCAATGGCAGAGATATTGTCGCGACTGTTGTGTATTGTTAAAATGTCTTGTTTTGTATGTTGCCATGTCGGTAATAAATAAAAAAAAATAAAAAAGGGGTTGTAACTCAGATGGTAGAGCGCTCGCTTAGCATGCAAGAGGTACTGGGATCGATACCCAGCACCTCCACTGTGGCAGTGCATTCTTTTTTTTTAATGCGTTAACGTTAGGAGTGTCAAAGTGGGGAAAAAGTGTACGCCTGTGAAGTGGGGGAAGCCGGTTACGTGGTGGATATACATAGCGACGTTGGTCCGCTCTGGACCACCGTCAATCGCACTTTGCTCCTCGAAGAGGTAGGACATATGTCGAGTGAGCTCCTGAACAACATTTCGCCACGTGGTGAACTCGCTTTAAATCACGGATTCGTGACCTCACTGAGATGCGACGTAACGCTCACCCATTCCTCTCGCACTTACCGCTAAATCGTCGCGGGAAATTCGTTCGTGTCTCTCGCTCTGATTACCATTGCTAATATCGCTTGGGGTTTGTTTATCGGCTAAGCAAAGAGGGAATATACGCATACTTATTGGAGAAAGATCACTTTATTTAAATAACAGCGGGGTTTATGGACGCAGGTGCATTGGATGCTACTCTGCAAGGGCGATAAATGACCTAAATGAAGGAAGGCAGAAGAATGCGAAAACAAAAAGGGGGAAATACACAAAATAGGGAGTTTTGGAAACAGCACACAAGGGCGTCTTCGTGTACCCAAAGCCCCAATGCCCTGCTTTCGTTCTTTGACGTATTGGGTTCCCCCAAGCTTGGGGTGCACAGAACCTTCCAGAAACTCCCTAATAACACAGCTTCGTAAAACCCCTTCGTGACAGTTTGCCAAATACACCATCAGTGCGATAAGTACACGCGGCCGCGTTTCGACGGGGACGAAACGCGATAACGCTAGTGTTCTTAGATTAAGGTGAACGTTGAGGAACCCCCAGGTGGTCGCAACAATCTGGAGTCTCCCGCTACGGCGAGCGCCTCATACCCATGTTGTCGTTTCTGTAACCTAATATACAGTATTAGAGCAGTGTGGTGTAGCAGTGTCTGTATTGGAGCAGTGTGTAAGCGAGCACCACTGCTCCTCATCCAGCCGGACGTCCTTGAAGACGCGGCGTGCGAGCGGGCGTTGGTTGGCGTCCGTGTCTTTCCGACGAGGACGACGAAGAAAGACGCGTTGTTTCACTCGCCCGTTCGATCTCTTTTGCCGTTTGAAAGGCGATTCGAGTGCCCCTTGTTTCTCGTCCGGGGGTGTAGCTCAGATGGTAGAGCGCTCGCTTAGCATGCGAGAGGTACTGGGATCGATACCCAGCACCTCCACTTTTTTTTTTTTTTTCATTATGACACGGCTCAGTGATGAAAGCCCATTTGCGATATGGTCTCCTGCTGCAAAGAATATGTGTGCTTCCTTTTCTTCGTTTTTGTGAATAGCAACAGGTGTGATTTCTGCAAAAAGAAAAAAAAAACGGCAGAAATCACTAAACTGCAATTACGCCCGAGTGAATCTGCAGCCCTTGTAGATAAGACATGCACATTTTTTTTTTCCTTCATACGAAACTGTCAAAGGCATGCTGTAAATTATTTGCATTGCGTTCCAACGGCTAGTCGTCCGGCGTTGTAGCTCGGACAGTAGAGTGCTCGCTTAGCATGCGAGAGGTACTGGGATTGATACCCTACACCTCCACTGAGACGCTTCCTTTTTTCTGCATAAAGGAAAGCACACGTTTTCTTTGTATTATTTTTAAACAATGATGACAGATACGTTTGGCGACAGATGTGGCTGACTTAGGCAACTGGATATGTGACCTGATTATTTAATGATGATTAAGTAATGATGATTAATTCTCCTTCCAGTGCAACATTCGGTCATAAAGCAAGCCGTAGTGGGGGCTCATGATTAACGTTCTATAGCGAGAATCTTTTCGTCCTGACGAAATGCACTTAAAATTTTGGTTAAAAATACTTGCATGTGATGTAAGAACATCCAAAATGACGCTCGCACCATTTCCGACCTCGGGTGAGGTTTGTAGACTCGTTTGAAGAAAACCGAAACGGTCATCTAGCACAAAAACATGCCTTTATATTCGCGTGTTTCTGTGCTTAAGAAACTCGGCCTTGACCGTTCAATCGTCTGGGATACTGTGGCATTATGTAACGCAGCCAGTATTGCAGAGACGGCGACTTCAAGTTATGCACCTGAATTTATGCAGCCGCACTTGTTTCTTTGAGTGTTCATCCTCGATGGAAGCACTAAGAGATCGTTGTTTTCTGAGATAGAGATGACAACAACGCTGACATGTTTATTTTTCTGAATGACTGCAAGTAACTCGTCAAAATCAGGATTGTTTTCTGATTGCTCTGTGATGAGCTTTAACCCCTACTTTTGAACTGGTAAGCCCACATTCGGGGTATGTCGAGAAGAGATTAATATATTTTTTGACCATCCGATATTCTTAAAAATGCACTTATGTTTACTTAAGTACGCGAGTGATTCCTCGTTCAGGCCCCGTCAAAATGAGGCCATCGCAGCGGGGATTCGAGCCCGCGACCTCGCACCCAGACATAGCCAGCGAGCGACCGCGGCGGGTCACAACTGCTCAGAAAGACATCGACGAGTTCCGACAGGGATCGTTAGCAGATAGGTAAGGAGCGTGCGAATGTTACAATCGAAATCGTCGTTGTAATCGAATGTGATCGAAAATAATCGAAAAAGTCGTTGCTATTCGATTTATATGCCATTCAAGAACTCGCTATTTCGAATTCGCCGCATATAATACGGAGTGATAATTTGTTGGAGCCTCGGGAGAGGAAGACTGGCGGTGGTGCGGACTTTCCGCTCGATTCGGCAGCATTGCAGGGCAGTCGCTCCACGTGCATTTGGTGACGTTGCTGCTCCCTCGTTTCGTCGCTGTCGTTGTAAACGGTGCACCAGATGTCTGAAAGATGTTTGTCAATTACAGGTGCCTCGATTGACTGGACGCCCAGCCGTGAAGTGCGTTGCATGCGTGCAGTGCCGTAGCCAAGGAGGGAGCACACAGGGCACGTGACACCCCCCCACCCCCCCAACCACTCACGCACACACACCGCCCCTTCCGAAACGTCGGTGTATACCAGGATACTTAGCGTAAAACAACATACGAACACACCCGCCTGCCTAGCCATCCCTCATCCGGTCACGTCCGTGACCGAACAGAAGAAAAAGCTCTAAAAATGAACTTTTCCTGGTTATGCATCACTATCGTGCTAGTATCAAACAATGGAAATACGCTGTTTCTTTAATCAAACATACTGCACGCAAATGTCATACTTCGATTTCTTTGGAAATGAGAAAAACATTCGCCATTCGATCGATTCGATAATCGCTGGTCGACACCCAAAGGTCGGCAATCGACTCGGAAATTTCACTTCTAGGGCACTCCTATTGTTAAGAGATTTTGTGGCAGTTAACCGATTAGCCAAGCGCGAGACGTCACTATAGTCGTGTTTAAGGCGTGCGTAGTTCGAATCGACTTGACTGTCTGCAGCAGTAGGATAAAGACGGCACTGGAATGGGACTATACCGCACAACCCCCTCGTCTTTTCGATATCGCGTACCTGTTTGCCGCCCGCTTACGCCGAGCAGTCATCCGCTCCTTTCCGTAATCTTAGAACTGGATTGTGTGTGTGAGAGAGAGAGAGAGGGAGAGAGCACAAGGGATCCTTTCACCCGTTCGATCTCATTTCACGATTGAAATGCCTTTCGAAAGGAAGAGATCTTTCGTCGGGGGTGTAGCTCAGATGGTAGAGCGCTCGCTTAGCATGCGAGAGGTACTGGGATCGATACCCAGCACCTCCAAACTTTTTTTTTTTCTCAAACACTGCACGGTCTCTTTTTTCTTCACGCGACCATTTCAGTAACTAATAAATTCTTGCCCATTACACATACTAGAGAATAGGTTTAGAGCTTTCTGATGTAATGTAGGTAACTTTATTAAAGCGAGATTGCCTAGTAGCTCGACCAAAGTGATGCTTTGTGCTTTCGCTAAGCTTAGCCCGCAAACTACATTTTTTTTTTTTAAGCACATTGCGTTGAGCCATTAAGAATTACTTGCCAGCTAACACACGTGTGATCCGTAACCTCGTTTAAGGATACCTCGAACATCCCGCTTGTCTCATTTTGTGTCGTTTGTTTGTCGTTTCGATCGCCTATCAGGTGCTGTTGGGTGCTAGTCCAAGGGGCAGACCGCCTGGCCATAATATATTTATACCTCTAATTGTTGCATCAGCTCATGGGAACTTCAGAATAGTTTTTGAAACATTTAAACTAGCACAAAATCATCGGAGCCGATGAAAGACACAGGAAGGTCTTAAATCTTGTTCTCGTTTTTATTGTACAAGCTTGGACCCAGCTTACCCAACAACGCTAATTATTAACAATAATATTTTTTTGCATAAATTCCGCGGTGAAATATACTAGATTCAGACAATTCGAGTAGTGCGAGCTTCCCTGTTTGGTGTCGTAATGAATGACAGCTGTATTCGCGCTACGTTGATGGTATAACCAGAGGCCAGCCATTGAGGTGACTAGAATGGTAAATGCAACTTCATGTTTGACCACAGTATTGTAGAGCGATGGGCGTAGTGTCACCTTGTCACGGTAAGAACACTGTTTTAGAAGCTTCCTTGACGTCATTTTGTTTTTGTGACATCAATCGGCGGACTCTTTCTTCGCTGACCTGTTAAAACATGCGTGTAGTAGCGCATGCAGGCTTGTGACAAAGTATAGCAGCAACTCTTTGTAAATAAACATTGTGGTATACTTCATTACGCCCATCGATAAACAAGGCTACGAAAGATGGGAGGTCTGTTTGCAAACGCGAAGAACAGATGAACGTCAGGCTGCACCACTTCTGCGGCCGCTCGATGACTAATGTACTGTGCACTCTTAACGGATGCTTTGTTTTAGCTCTACTGACATGTTGACGTGTATGCTTTCAAGAGTACATAGTGATACACGGTAATATGCACACATCTTGGCAGAGTATCCTGCATTTTGCCGTATATATATATATATATATATATATATATATATATATATATATATATATATATATATATATATATATATATATATATATATATATATATATATATATATATATATATATATATATATATATATACATACATACATATATATATACATATATATATATACATATATATATACATACATACATATATATATACATACATACATATATATATACATATATATATATATATATATATATATATATATATATAATAGGATCTTTACTTGTTGCGGGACAAGTAGAAAGAGAGCATGGTCCATTTTGCGACATTACCCAGAAACGTTTCAAGGGACCATGCTAACAAAAGTTCCAGGAGGGCTAACTACCGTGGCGTGTAGTCTTCGTTATGAGATGTGATAGCAAGAGAGACAAAGAAACAAAGCTTGTAGTGGCAACGGTAAACAGACCAGAAAGACTAGGAAGATGGTTTATTAGGTACACCAGTTCTGGAATTAGTGGGACACCCTCGGTGGAGTGGGAGAGTGTATGAGTGAGTGTATGAGTGAGTGTATGAGTGAGTGTATGAGTTAATTAATTGTGGGGTTTTACGTGCCAAAACCACTTTCTGATCATGAGGCACGCCGTAGTGGGGGACTCCGGAAATTTCGACCACCTGGGGTTCTTTAACGTGCACCTAAATCTAAGTATACACGGGTGTTTTCGCATTTCGCCCCCATCGAAATGCGGCCGCCGTGGCCGGGATTCGATCCCACGACCTTACGCTCAGCAGCCCAACACCATAGCCACTAAGCAACCACGGCGGGTGTGAGTGTATGAGTGAGTGGCGTGAGCGAGGGAGTGAATGTGTGAGTAAATGCGTGAGTCGTTTGTTCAAGGCTGAGTGAGTGAGTGAGTGAGTGAGTGAGTGAGTGAGTGAGTGAGTGAGTGAGTGAGTGAGTGAGTGAGTGAGTGAGTGAGTGAGTGAGTGAGTGAGTGAGTGAGTGAGTGAGTGAGTGAGTGAGTGAGTGAGTGAGAAAAACGAGTGAGCGAGCGAGTCGTTAGTTCGAGGTAGCGTGGCCGCCGGCACTGTTCCGGCCATAGGACTCAAGCATTCCTCTGTAGGGAGGATGTGAAAACTCTGGCAAACTGCGATTTGGGCGCACGTTAAAGAAGAAGGTCATATGAACGGAACTAATCATGAGCACTCCACAGCGGCGTCTCTAACAGCGTGTGCATTGCTCAGCGACGATAAAGTCCATAATTTGATTAATTTACTTATTCACTCGCCCACTTACGGAACGGTGTGTGTTTCGGAGTCTTCATGTAGGCTCTCAATTCTGCGCCTACCATTAGTAGTATACAGAACTTTGCAAATTCTCTGGCTATTATAGACGGTCGTTATTATTTTTATTTGCTCTTCTTAACTTTTGTTGTTTGTTTGCCCTGCGACGAAAAGTAGCCGGTGCCACTGAAGGCACTAACATCTCATTTAAAGTAACACCAGCAACAGCAACAACAAGAACACAAAATTCTTAAGCCCTGCAGGCGTTGCGGGCACGATCATGCGCGTCAAGATATTGTATCAGAAGGAAAATCACTGACGAAAATAGGAGTATATGAAATGTATCGTAGACGTCTTGAAATATCTCTGGTTTGGAATGTGCTGCAAGTTCGACTAATGCGTGTGACGTGCTTGAGCAAAACTGAGCTGCACGTTTACGGCGACGTATGCCATCACGTAGTGGGTTCGTTGCTTCCGTTCTTTGACACAATGTTTAACGTCAAGCGTGTTTTTCAAGTGGCTGGACTGGTGTTTTAGAAATGTGCTAGACGTGAAATCTTTGGCGTCTTCCTATCTGACGTTCCTTTCGATAGTTGTCACAACGAGCCCTCATTGTGAAAGCTTGACGAAACTCATTGAAGAATTGAAAATTCTTCGTCCTTCCTGCGGCTGTTTTTTTTAACGCTTCTGAAGATGCAGAAGACGCGCTAAAGTGACATTTTCAACGGAGATAATTGAAACGACACCAAAGAAAAATATTGAGCCGAGTTAGAGTATTCATCTAGAGGTCTTTGAAGGTTTTCTGTGTGTCAGTACTTTGTTGCTCAGAAAATTGCCACTGAAGGTTCCGGTGCTGCTCCTCAATTTGAACCACCCGCGCCAGAATGGGACAAGTTGCCGTAATCCCCACGTGACCTCCCTCTTTACCGCCCTCTGTGAATGAGCCAGTGCTGACGTCACATGTGAGGTGCCATAGTGCAAAATAAGTGGGTTTACTGCGACTTGCCATTTTCGCCTTTCTAGCACTCACAAAGGCGTCGTTGTGGCCAGGAATCCCAAATTCATGATTGTCTAGCCTTTCAGTCTAGTTTCACGTAATACCTTCCTTTAGGCTCCATTGAATACGTGCCTGAAAGTGTCGATTTAACACTACACCCGTATAGTCTCACTTACAGGTCGCGCTCTTCGGTCTACTTTTTAAAGCGCTCGCTCTAACGTTTACTACTTCGCAAATATGCGCGAGGTAAGTGCGTGGGGCTGCGCGACGCTCCACAGGGCGCTGCGACGCGCCAAGCCAGCAGCACCTCAGCTAGAAGAGCGAGCAAGGCGATCGCGTGTCCGGCCAGGACGAGGACTAAGATGGGCCGGTGGTGCTCGAAGTCGAGCTGCTCCGCCTCGCCCATGCGGATCTTGGGGCAGCGCGAGAAGTCCCCGGCCAGAGACTCGGTGTCCTCGTGCCACTTGCGAAGCAAGCCCGCTTCGGTCAGCCAGTTCATCCTGCAGTTGTGGTCGCGTTTGTAAGGACGCCTTAAGAGGAAGCCTCCGAGCTCGCAACGGCGCAGATGGTGCCATCTCCGAAGCCACAGATATAAAAGAACAATCAGTTCTGCGGAAGCCCGCAAGGTGGAGAAAGTTTCGTACAAGGTGAATGATGTGATCTATGCAAGTCTCAGATTGTCACTTAGTCCTGCTCTAGGATGGATGTCTCTAAAAGTCAAATGCCTTTACGACGAAGTACTGGGACTTCCAAAACCCTTCGTTGTACGGATCACTTCGTCGTGAAGGTGCCGCAGTGTACCATTTGCCTTAGAGCTGGGTAAGCACGTTCGACAAAGGGTAGCGTTACGTTAACGTGAATTCAAGAAAGAAATACATACTGAAATAAGTCCCCCATGTCCTCCTGGGCACTTCTAAAGAAATACATGACGGCAGGCGACCTCGTGGCATGAATCTTTACCAGGGGCGTAGCCAAACGGAAGGGGGGGGGGAGCTCGAAGGCACACAAGGAACGTTCCACTCCCCCCCCCCCCCCTCGTCTTCCTAAAATGTTTGAGTACAGGGTGTCGCCTGCCCTTAGACTACGTTCGAACAGATTAACGCGCGTGCACGAAGAAATGATTGATTCAGTCCATTCGCACTAGTTGATCGACTCGAATGTATACACCTTTCGTTCATAACTACCGCAGGTCGATCACGAGTACCGAGTTCGACACATATGTGCACTGAGTCGAAACAAAATCTTGTGGACATACATGCGACGCAGCCGATGGCGTCAACCGTTTTCTGTAATGCGCTGGCAATCCAAAGCCGACGCTTGTCCGCAACCGCAGCGACAGACTGCTCAGAGTAACCGCGGTTGAAGTCGCACGTCACCATTCGCTTCCGAATGTTATTTTTCCAGCCGATTACAGCACAGCGGTTGCCCGTTCGCCTTGATTCATCTGACATAGCACAGATCACACACTAGACACGTTAGGATCGCAGTAATTCGGGATGACATCACTACCGTTCCAAGCGGCCGCTGGTAGAAACAGCGATCAGCACATACCATTGAGAGGAGAGGGGCGCCGAGGCGCTGGTTCGTTACTACGTTCCTCCTCACCAGTAAAACGGTCTATACATGATGACGGAATGTGGCTCGATTCTAAGCGAGCCACTGGTTCAAACTAGGAAGCACTGATAACTTTTCATGCACCTAAAATGGCCCAATGCGATGAAATACACTTTAACGGCCTTGACGCCACAATGGCGTAGCGGGGCTCCAGTTAGCTGCGGAATTTGAAAAGGGGGCTTTTGTTCCCCCCCTCCCCATGTATACTGCTGGTAATTGCGTTCCTTTCTTTTCTTTTTCCGCCAAATAAATAAAAATATTGTCAAGACGGCGTGAAGACGGGAGGCCTTCGTGGTGCAAGCAGATTTATCTCGTTCTTCTTCGTCCCTTTAAAGGAAATTTTATCTCGGGAACCCACCTGAACGAATTTGGAATACAGGGAGTGGTACCTTCTTTTATGTCCTATTCTGCAGACTCGGGTACAGCATGTGGTTTGCGTTTGAGTCCTCCATCCACGTTCGTACGCAGCAGGCCAATGTCAATTAAACGGTCCTTCGTGGTAGCCTCATCTTTATTATCTGTTTGTCACTTGTCGACTGATTTATTTGCCCGCGTATTTTCTTACTATATTTCTTCTTGTGCTTTAATGCAGGCGAGACAGAAATGGAGCAGCCAAGTCATTTTCTACTTCATCTTCTCCGCATCAACTGAATTGTAACGTAACGGAACAGAACAACAGATCCAACGCACTACGCGTGTGACTCGTGCACTCGGAAGGCATTTCTCGCGCACTCGATTCTGCTCGCGACCGTCTTTCACAGTGAGCCGGCGTTCGGCCCCTTCTTTTTGTTAAAAACGAGCGCGCGCGCTTCCTCACCTCTTGTTCCACTGTTTCATGACGTTCATCAAAGCGGGTTCCCGGCGGCGGCCGTAGTAGACGACCTGCATGTGCGAGAACAGCCGCTCGCGGCCGAAGTAGAACTCATGGCCCGGGTAGCCGCGGCAAGCCCTGGCCATCTGGTAGAGGGCCGACGTGCGATCGGCGATGATGACCGCCTTGCCGCTGGCCACTTCGTCCAGCACGGCCGGCGAGTACAGCCGCCGGTAGGGGACCCGGAAGTTCGGCTTCAGCTTGCGCGCCACCTGCCGGTCGTGGCTCCGAGGGGAGTGCTGCGGTGTATGGTGCAGCATCAGCCTGGCTACGCCCACAGCAGGGCTGATGCTACACCGTGCACCTGCGGTGCTGCGGTGTACGGTGCACGAGGCCGTGAATAGTTGAAGCAGTAGCCGACATATGTATATTTCTGAACTTGTACAAGCTCTACCCATGGCCTGCGGCATTGGAGGCAATTAAACAACTAAAGAGAAAAATGATTCCTCACTCTCTTTTCAGTTTCTTCATTTGCAGATAGTCGGCAGTGACGAGGCCCTGTGACGTCACTCTAAGAGACCCTTTGAAACTGACACGTCTAGGACGACAAGGCTGCCTTCGACAAAGATAGGTCCACCTATCGAAGCGTCGGCCGGCCTGTGCCAGGCACCTTACCCACGTGCGTCCAACTTTTTATCCCTTAGTGTGTTTCCATCTGTCGCCCGCTATCTTGACTATGGACTCGTGCAGATGCAAGAAACTTCATTCAAATCGGTGCAGCGGTTGCCTCATCAAAGCATTTCTGCTTTGAGAACCCCATATACGTTTGTTTAACTTTGCTCCGACATAGGGAGATGGTTTTTTGGCTCACGCTACTGTACCACATTGATTGGGAGCTTACTAAATCCTCGAGTGCTTGCTCGCTAAATAGCAGGCGCGTGCGAATATTCAAATCCATTGAATGAGGAATTGAATATTGCGCTATCTTATTCGGTGTTAGAGTCGAATAGTCACTATTTGCAAATGCTAATACTCTTCGAATAGTTTTTGAATATGAAGAATTCGTCAACTGCGCCTAATTAAACATAACACTGGAGAAAATTTACAACGAATTTTATCCCCGCAGCCATAATAAGCATGAAACTTGAGAAGCCACGTTGTCTGACATGCTATGTCGCTCACAGAGCGAGACCTGACCAGTTAAACCACGATCATTCGTACTCTCCGAATAACTGCGAACATGCGACCAAACTACACGCAACGTGTTCCTAATGCTGCATTCGCGCTTTTAATAAGCAATCATTTGTGCTCATAATAACTTGCAGTGTAAGGATCGAAATTTGCTACAGTATTCATTTGACCGTTGTTTTATAATATTAGCGAGAACAGCGTATTGACTATTAGAAAACTATTCAACATTCGATTCGCTTCTGGCATTATTCGATTCGTATTCGATTCGGTCTCAAAAATTACCGTTCGCACACTCCTATATTTAAGAGAGAGAGATGGGGATATAACGAAGTCAGTGATGTTAACCAGTTAGTACGGTTGGCTACCCTACGCTGGGGATAGGGAGAAGGGGGAGAGAGAAAGAGAGAGAGTACAGAATCCTGCACGGGGGACGGTACCAGTCACAGCCGCTCGCACAACACCAGACGTTCTCAGAAAGCACAAAAGTGCCTTCACTGCCTTCTGAGCCGATGATGGGTGGGGACGGTGCTCTAGTATACGGTCTGTTCACTCGAGAGGACGATATCTAGTTTCCTCAATGTGTTGGGGCAAAAATTGCCTTTGTGCTCGAACGAATAGTTTAAGAGCAACACAATAAGCTAACGGTTGAACGTCGTCTTACGCTCCGCGACTGCGGGACAGTCGCAAGAGAGAGCGTCACTGTCTACCAAGCCGCGGACTCACGGCCAAAAGCAGGTGATAGACGGTGCCACGCATCGTGTACGCGTCCATGTCGTCGCGGGCGGCCAGCGCAGCGGCGGAGTCGACGCGGTGACCGCTCGGCTGACGCACGGTCAGGGCCGCCTTCATCTCGCCGCTGAAGAAGTTCGTCAGCACCAGCATCGCCAGGCACCAGAAGGCGAACACAATGCGCGCCGACGAATGACGAGGCGTTCGCGGGACGGCTGCGTCAGAGAAGGTGAGACGACGTCGAAGTTACGCTGGCACGTAAGTCGCCGTCTCTTTCTCGATCGTCCTCGACTTTCCGATTTCTTGGTGTGCCGTACGGGCTTAAAATGAAACGCGAACAGAACAAAGAAACCAAAAAGAAATTATGGGGTTTTACGTGCCAAAACCCCTTTCTGATTATGAGGCACGCCGTAGTGGAGGACTCCGGAAATTGCGACCACCGGGGTTCTTTAACGTGCACCTAAATCTGAGTACACGGCTGTTTTCGCATTCCGCCCCCATCGAAATGAGGCCGCCGTGGCCGGGATTGGATCCTGTGACCTCGTGCTCAGCAGCCCAACACCATAGCCACTCGGCAACCACGACGGGTAAAGAAAGAAAGAGAGAGAGAGAGGGGGGATAAGAACACGTATGACGCGCAATTAGGTTGCACTGCGACATGTAATCGCTCTGTAGCTGATTTCTAGGGTGGTTGTAGTTAGCATTAAATGTATACGTTCTGAAGCGAAAGACCAAGCCACCGTGCACGTGAGCCTCGAAACGCACAGAACGCATTATGGTCACTTTTTCGGCTTATTCGTGTTTGGATTCGTGCTGATGTTATAACTGACTTGTTTAATGTTCTTTTTCGCGGTTCTGTTCGAGACTACGCAGGGTGTTTTCATTTTCAGCTGCACCAAATGTTCAGCCACGAACACGCACGTTCGCTTTCGAAAGACGTCGACTCAAGTCTGACAATCCCTGTGTGAAATTTGAGATTTATTGTGAGTTATGACAATACGTGATTGGTCGGGGCTCCGGAGCAAATTTAAGGCCAGAACATGCAGGCAACAGCACAAGAATATATATAGCGAAGCTTTCTTGGGAAAATTCACCGGGTCTACTTGTAGTGGTTGCCCCTGGAGACTGGCCCATCTCGAGCACAAGCGTTTACGGGCCAACTTGTGGCATGAATTCGAGTGGTCGTGGGTGGAGACTCCCACAGATCCCTACACAGAAATTCGAAGGAGCGAAAAGGTGAAATGCCGGGCAGAAAACGTCACCGCTATGCAGCAAGCACTTTCCGGCACGGAAATAGGCGTCGGTTGGGACACAGGCGTCGGGTTTGCGCAGTTTTTCCCCATCGCATTGTCAGTATGCAGAATTTCGCTGTCTACAAAATTTGGTATACAACCGAATTGTGCGCAGTATACCATGAAAGGCGTTTGCGATGTCTCTTTAGTTCCTTCGGAGTGCGTGTCTTCTGCGCGTGCATTTTTGGAAACCGAAGGTAAATAAACTTCATTTGAGAGAGATTACCGGGTGCATAGGGCATTCTTGGGTATCACATCTAGTTTTCACAGAAAATTATACTTGCATTCCAGGAACAGGATGGCCAATAGGCGGAACACGTTGTTCTTGAACTCGGACTGAAACTGGCCGTCGGAATTCGGCCCCAGGGATGCGACCAGCGCCAGGACGACTAGAGAAGCGAGCAAGGTCAACCAAACCTGGAAAGTTATGAACACGGGTAGAACAGCCCGCAAAATATCGGAAACAAAGAGTGGGTGGGGGGGGGGGGGTGTTAAGAATAAAGAAGGAGATGCGCAGCTAAACCTCTATTTAACGAATTCGATGTAAATGGAAAGTTATGGAGAAATTAATTTAATCAAACGCACTCAAAACATTCATGTGTTGCGTTTTCTTATTGTTTCCCATACTGTGTTTCTGCGTTGCTTTCAGTTTTAACATGCATGCTGTTTGTAACTGACATGTTTGCGTGTTTTGTACTGCCCTATCTGCTAGGGTTATATTAAATTTGTTTTGATGTGTTCAATATTTGCTTGTTTATATGGGCTAATAAGGTTGCCTATGTTCTTTAATTTGTGTAACTTATTCTAACCCCCCCCCCCCCCACACACACACACCCTGATTTAATGCTTCATTACGGGTAAGGTATATTTAAATAAATAGTAAAGCAGTTATTCCAGAGCAAAAAATAAAAAAAACGTAGTTTCTGTCTCTATGGGCTTTGTTGGGCTAAGAAATTGCCGATTAAAGCTGCGCTAAGAGAAACAAAAACACTTTTCAAATCTCGTAAGTCATAGCAGCTGGCGCCATCTGGTAGAGCCGACGCTGAGCTTGCAATTCCGAGCATAACACCGGAAATCGGGCGGCGTGCACTGTCCAAGGAGGTCGCAAATTCTTTTTTTGTTTAAACCTCCCCTTGGCCCTGTTTTCGTTGCCATGTGCCGAACCACTGCAACGGCAGCTTCCTAAGAGATAAATGGCCCGCATGAAATCGGTGTGGTAATGTTTGATTAACCTTCGATGCATGCCTAACACAAGATGGTTTCCTCTTATCTATTTACTTGCCAATAGCGCGCGCGCGCGCGCGCGCACGCACGCACGCACGCACGCACGCACGCACGCACGCACGCACGCACGCGCACACGCACACGCACACACACAGAGAGAGAGAGAGAGAGAGAGAGAGAGAGAGAGAGAGAGAGAGAGAGAGAGAGAGAGAGACCAGCCATAATAGAAAAAGAGGAAGCATCAATTTTGCTAAGTTGTGCAAGACGTCGAGAAAGAGAGAGAGAGAGAAACAAGTGTTTCTGTTATAGGCTGCGGCATCTTCCTTCTAGGGGCCATAGTTCAGGGCCATATTGCAAGACAGCGAGATAACTTCTCGCTTCGATGTTTGCAAGCTGTGTGAAAATGAGTCGGCGAATCAAGATACTTCGTTAAATCGAACATTCTATAAATCATCCTTTCGTTAAATTGAGTTACTTTATTTACACATTTAGGATATTTATTTATTTATTTATTTCAAAGTACCTTACAGGCCCCAACGGGAGCATTGAGTAAGGGGGGCGTCATTGAACAAATGACAAGAGAAAACAGATATATGAGCGCTAAAAAATGTGAGAGTCAAAAATGTTTGTAATGATCACATGCTTCCAAAACAGTGTTAAAAAAACGCTAAATCAATACAAAGAGTTATCGGGAAAGGAATGAAAAGTACATTTCACCCTAACATAAAAGGCGATGTAACACTTGCGCAAAATAACGTACATAGCGCGAGTACATAAAGCAAACAAAATTGAAACCACAATAACAAGAAAAAGAAAGTCACGTATTATATGACATGACATATGTACAGATGAAGATATTTGTTATGATGAAGACTGTAGGTTCAGTAGTTGTCTAAATTTATCATTGCTCATTTGAGCGACAGTGCTATTAGGAAGCGAATTCCATAACCGAATCGCTCGTGGTAAAGCCGAGAAGTTAAATGCGTTAGTGTTGCCATAAATGCGAGTGAGACTTAAATCATTATAAAGTCGTCGTGATGTGCAAGACGCGCGTTCCAGTGGCAAGTTTGGTGGCTTGATTTGGTGAACATATCTATTGAGATGTTCACCAAATGTGCCGGGATATTATGGATCAGGTCTCGACGTTTCTCCCATTTTTTTCTTTAGTTTTACTGTAGATTCCTTCTACGTAGCTTTAATTCGTGTTTGAAAGCCATCAGACCAAAATCGTAATCACCACCGATTAAGCGGATGCCATTTTTGTTTTATTTTCTATGCGATGCACGCGCTTGTATTGTGCAAGGAAACCAGAAGGAGGGGGGCGGGGGGGAGGATGCGCGGACAAGCTTGACGGATCAAGGTTTTCTGCACATTGGCCCTCGGCGACAGGCATCAATGGCACAAATATCGCACAATACGCCGCAGAATCCCCGTCAATCTGTACGACCATCATTCTGCGTGCATAATACTGCGTAAGAACCGCAAATTAATGAAAAAAAAAACAACGATAGAAGTTACCATGCAATATGATTGTGTTACAAACAAACGAGTACGTGAAAACTCAATTGTTTGAATCTCTGTCAATATTTTGCGCAAACGAGGCGTGTGGCGAGGTGGGGGTGAGGGAGAGGAAGTGCAGAAACATGCCGGGTACCTTCGGCACCAAGGCTTAGACCGACGATGGGAGGGGGGGGGGGCAGAGAGAGAAAGTAAAGAAACATGCCGGGTACCTTCGGCGCCAAGGCTTAGACCGACGATGGGAGGGGGGGGGGGTCAGGGAGAGAAAGTAAAGAAACATGCCGGGTACCTTCGGCACCAAACCTTAGACCGATTGGGGGGGGGGGGGGGCAGAGAGAGAAAGTAAAGAAACATGCCGGGTACCTTCGGCACCAAGCCTTAAGACCGGCAGGATTCACGTACCTCCATCCCGAACACTGTGAGAGAGCCGGTGATGCTACTCTGACGGATGGCGCGCTCGCTGAATCCTCCCAGGATGACCGCTTCCTCGAACCACACGGGGTCGCTCGCCTCGGCCAACTCACTCCGCTCGACAGTGGGCGTGAACAGCGTGAACGACACGTCGCTTTCCTGGGTTTTGCGAGAGAGATGTTGTCGTTTGCACGTCTTTATTCTTCGCATTTTTCCCCTTAAATGGCTGCGGTGAATTGGCTCGGGAAGTGGCGGGAGTGAGAAGGTAAGGGAAACAGTGATAAGGGGGAGAGATGCAGCGGTTAAATTACGGAGCTTTCAAAAAAAAAAGAAGTGCGCACGAGTGCTCAAATGAAGACCACGTCTCGTGCGTTCAAAATGACTCAATTTTTTAAAAGTTTTTCTTTGTTTCTATTGTTGCATTTAGGGTCATGTATATTCTGAAATTCTTCATTTTTTGTATTGCATGTTGGGGTAAAATTTTTTGTCCGTTACTGTCAATTTCATTTAGTTCATTTAGTTTTGCTGCATTTGCTCCTTGCAATTGTATAATTTCCTTCGTTAGATTTATTGTAACTCCTGATCTTGTTTTGCATTCTCCAGTACTTACTTTCTTCCATGTTTCCTTATATATGATTTTAATGTAGTTCTCCTCGTTGGTTTAGAAAATGCATATTTATAGATAACGGGAGGTCCCGATACAGTCTTTGACTATTAGGCCTTCTTCTGTATATTATTCTTTTTTATAACCTGTAATCTATAACGAATAAATGAATGTCAAATTTAAAATCGCTACGTGCGAGCCGTGCCCGGAATGCTTATCCGCTTCGAGCAGGTGGTGCTAATGTTTTCTACGCGCTCGAGAAAACAGAAAGAAAGAAAAAGAAAACGGAGAAGGGCTCGCTGGTTCGTCAGTGCGCATCAACCCTCTGTGCGGCAATGGAGTGGCTAATTTATAGTTATTTGGGCAATCGACGTGAGGTAAACTTTGTTCGAGTCTGATTTCTGCGTGCATGAAGAGAGGGCCTGACTTACATTTCTCTGAATTTCTCCGAGGAAGCCCGTCCAGGTGCCGTTGGGCAGTCGATTCCCCCACACGTTGACCGGGTTGATGGTTGTCCGGTGACTGCATCACAAGGTGTTTGAGGCGCGCAATTACTTGCTTGCTAATTACTATACTTGCTCGAGGATCTCAAACTTAACGTCGCCTTCTCACTCGTCGTACGTAAAAATCCCTAACGTTTCTTGCTTAACTTCTCCGCTCCGACGCCGCCACTGCGTCTGACGACTCTATGGCCATTGACAAACGCTGGCGTACGGCCTTACTTGTTGGTAAGGCGCACTTAAGTTGGTCTAAGCGCACGGACGACGGAGGAAATCTTACGTATCAACGGCCATATGCAGCCACGAAGTGAAAAGAAAAGAAGGTATTTAAAGTGCCGAACCAGCGATCTATTTTCGGCCAGTCAGCGCCAATCGGCAGCATACTGCTCGCTAGTGTGGTTCCTAATTATTGCCGACAGGTTTTTCTAGGCCTACACTTTCGCCAAACGATGTTACTGCGCGTGGAAAACTGTGGTTCGGAAAGTCACATAATGTGCTTCGCACTTTTGAGTAGGGCTATTCGGACGTAATTGCCCCGGCTGAATACCTTAATTATTACCATAGAAATTATACGGACGTTTGAGGAGCATTCGCGTCCGATTTGAATGAAATTTGCCGCAGTTCAAAAAGAAAGGTAAATTTCAGTTAATCTAGGACGCAAAATCTTGATTTAGAGCCTCAAATTATTTGCTAAAATTTTCGAATATTCGAAAGCTTAAAAGGAAATTGAAGCACGCAGTTTACAAATACCTAACTCAGCATCGATCAAAAACAGATAGCAGTTTTCTAAACGCATGTGGTCACAGCGCCTACAGCGAACAACTTTGATACATGAATTTATATATTACGAGAAATTCTTACAATGTTAACGAGAGTTTTGCGAAAGTCCTACTGACAAATGAGTCCCAGTTTTCAGAGCTGTGTATCACTTGTCAATTTTGTTCGCTTTAGATGTATTAGGTTTAGTTCACAAAGTTGTGACATCGTTTTTCATTGCCGAGTTAGAGTTATCGACATGGTACTTTAGCTCTTGAAACATTAACTTTACAAGGAATTTCGCTTAACAACACTGACCGACTAAGAAATATGCTCCCATACTGCATATACACATAAAAGTTTTCTTTTAAATGCAGCAAACTTAATCAATATCGATGTAGTGGTTGCTGAGAAAAATAGATTTTCCCGTTCCCGTGTATTTAGATAGGAGCTCAGCGTTTCTGACAAGCTGCAGCTAAGTTTAAGCTGCGGATAGCTTAGCGAATAAATTACTAAGCAATCACTTATTATAAGAAATATTTATGACTTACATAGCATTTCAACCAGGATTTTAAAAAAAAGGTGATCAAGTTGTTCAAATTTTCCTTGATGTGACATGGTGTTCGGGTTTTCTGGGCTTAATGTTCAGAACTTTTTTTTTAATCCGTGTAGCTTTCTTTGGCAAGTGTCCACGATTTCTGGTCAGTGTCTAACCGTTCTCGTGGAGGGGTCCCAAAGATAGTGCTGTCTAATCGCAGCGGTAAATAAGTCGTACGTTAGGGTATTTCTACCTATTTTTACCTGGAGAAATTCAATTTGTTCAGTAACTTCCTTGCGCCACATGGAGGGCCCTCGTGATTGGGAAGGCGTGGTTCGAAGTTCTTTTTGCTGTAACGCCGTCCGACGGTGGTCATTCGACGCAGGACGCCGGATGCGGGACGCCGACGCCGGATTTTCTCCTACACGGGGCCCTTCACACTATCGCGTTAAAAACAGCAACGTGGTATCGGGAGCGTTCTGGCATTCTTCTCTCGCGACACCTAGCGTTTTGAGACGCTGTCGTCGAGACGCCACGCCTCTGGTTTGCAAACGCCGTACGGGGGTTCCGAACACGGGTCCTTGAGGAAGTGGCGCTCAAGGCGCTGCCTGGCTTCCGCGCAAAGGCAAAGCACGGTGGTGAGGGGATCAACACGCCAACACGTAGCGCAACATAGTGTCACAGTTAACCATCTCTCAAGGCATGCTAAGCGCATTTTTTGTAACTGCAAAGCGGGGTTGGTTCTTCTTAAATGTTTTCTTGAGAAAGAGAGTCAGTATACAGAAATATGCAGGTTATGAGCCCTTTCTTCAACGTCTTCGGGAATACTTTCTACGTTTCTGTGTCGTCAACGAGCCACATCTATTCTTATAACGCGTAAGGACATCCATTAAAGGATTACCTGACGTTAAGCTTGCGAGCTGTATCCCATAGGACTTGGATGATGGACGTGGCGAACAGATAGGTCCGCACAGTTCCATTTGGATAAAAGTCTGCATGAGGAAGGTGCTGTCGCCGCACAGATAGGAAAGGTTGGGGGGACAAAAGAAAAAGAAGCATTGCATTACTTTACACGCCTGTTTCATCCCAAGTGATGAACTGTGACCGATTGTTAAATGATGAAAATCACTTGGCATTTGTCACGTTTTTCGAAGTTGAAGGCACAACTGCGCTCGCGATCAAGTAAACAAAATTAAAATTACAGGGTTTTACGGGGCAAAACCACTATCTGATTATGAGGTACGCCGTGTAGGGGTGCTCCGGAAACTTGGGCCATCTGGGGTTATTTAACGTGCACCTAAATCTAACTACACGGGTGTTTTCGCACTTTACCCCCCATCGAAACGCGGCCACCGTGGCCGGGATTCGATCCCGCGACCTCGTGCTTAGCAGCCAAACACATTGGCCACTAAGCAACCACGGCGGATACGAGTCCTAGTGATGCAGATGGAAACACAATTCCTACTTTTCTTTCACCTAATATTAAATAATACATAAAGAAATG